>NW_024729326.1:0-1126 GCF_018991925.1 Homarus americanus
CGATCTGGGTAGACTTTTAACTATATTCTAAATCCCAGCATATGGCCCTTAATTCAAGTTCCACCTAAATAAAAAAGAACATAAGAATGGAGGGAGAAACTGCAATGGCCTATTGGCTCATACTTTCGGATAGTTAGATTACACCCAACCCTTACCACTCCATATATCTGCAGCCAATATTGAAGCTACCCAGCATATTCGAGTTAATGATGATGTTCATTAGCTTGTTCCTCATCCTAACCATATTTCCAAACCAGTGTTTACCTATCTTGTGCTTAGATCTAAAATATATATAATTTAAAGCCATAGCTATGAGTTCGCTCCTCAGTTTAGACAATTAAATTACCTTTATTTTCTTCTATTTTGAACTTTACCCCGACTTCGTTATATACACTCCGAGTGGTATCACCCTCACTCTACATCTCCAAAGGTGCAAATTCAGATGCTTCAATCTGTGTCCATTCTCAATTTCTAATGCCCAGCAGGGAGCTGCAATGGTGCAAAAGGGATACTGATGAAAAGTTACAGAGAACTCGTGCTAAAATGGCGATAAAGCTAAACTAGTAAAGAAGTTAAAAAGCAAATGCAGAGAAGGCACAGTTTACCACCAACGAAATATCTGCTACACGAACAGCATAGAGAAATAGAATTGGATAAATCGTTGGTAGAAAAAAAATCGATGTAATAGCATTAAGCAAAACATGGATTAGCAGACTCACAAATTAAAAGGATATAAATTATTTCATACAGATCAGTAGTTTGAAAAGGAGGCGGGTAGCAATCTGTCAGGGATAATTTGAAGTGTGGAATAAATAAAGGAAATAAAGCCAGAATTGAATACAGAAACAATTTGGATAGAATTTAACCAGGGGTGAGAAAAAATAATCAAAAATTATATCTATAGACCCCATCTTGATAAAGTAGAATGCGACGCTGTTGCTTCATCTAACCTTACAAAAATAATATTATTTAGTTAGCAGTTTAACTTCCTTGACCTCACTGAAGAAAAGATTCACGGTAGGGTTAGCTCGGTGGTATCGAATGGCCAGTGCTTTATGTATGCGGTCTTGGGTATGAGAGGTTGACCAAACTGGAGTAGTCATCAGAAAATTGGCAAGGCCAATGA
>NW_024729327.1:0-25683 GCF_018991925.1 Homarus americanus
ACATGGTCTTAGGAACAACTGTAATCCTAGGGGCCTTCTCAGGGAAGGCTGCGTTACAGGGGTTCTCCAGGAACAGCCGAGCTACCATGGGCCTCTCAGGAACGGCAACGCTCCAAGGGACCCTCGCAGGGACGGCAACGCTCCTGGGGACCCTCACAGGGACGGCGGCGCCCCCATGGGCCCTGCTAGGGGCACTGGCGACCCTAGGGGCCCTCACAGGTACAGCCATGATCCCTGGGGCCTTTCCAGGGACGGGGGCGCCTCCAGGTACGTTCCTAGGGACCGTGGTGCTCCCAGCGGCCCTGCCAGCGGCGGTGGCGCCTTCAGGGGCCCTTCCAGAGGCGGTGACTCCCCCCAGGCCTCTTTATGGGGTGCTACTGCTCCCAGGGACCCTGCCAAGGCCTGTGGCTCACAATACGTCCTCCTACGGGAGGCGGCGCCCCAAAACAATGGATAGTGGTTTCGTACATATTGCATTCTTCCAGTAATCTCTTACTTAACTGTGATTGGTGGAATATGAGGTAGCATCATCAAATTACAGCCAATAGGAAAACAGAAGAATCAGTCAGCACAACACCCCAACTTATGTTTTCCTGTTGGATATTTATTCTCCTTTTCATTGTTCAGGTTACGATAAAACTGAAAATGCTATGGGCAGTGTGTATTTATTTACGTCATATCTCCCGGAGTTTAAATAGTGAAACGAGAATAAATATCCAACAGCAAAGCATAAGTTGGGGTGTTGTGCTGACTGAGTGCTCTGTTCTGCTATTGGCTGTAATTTGATGACGTTACATTTTGCTCCACCAATCACAGTTAAGTAAGGGATTACTGGACGAATGCAAAATGTACGACAAAACTATGAAGTTCTTGGGGTGATGCTGCATGTGGAAGGGCCGCTGGGGGCGCCGTCGCCCCTGGCAGAGACCCTGCCGCCCCTGGAAAGGCACCCACTGCCACTAGGAGGGCACATAGCAGCGCCGCCGGACCTAGGAGGGCCCATAGGGGCGCCGCAGCCCCTGTAGCAGGGTCTTTGTGGGCAGTGGAGCCCCAAAGAGGGACTCTGGGGAAGACACCACCTCTGGAGGTGCCACCGTTGTGGTAGGGCCCCTGGGGGCGTCGCCATCCCTGGGAACACCCCTGAAGGCGCCCCCATCCCTGTAAGGGACCATGGGATCACCATTATCCCTGTGAGGGTCACTTAGCCATGCCACGCACGAAGGCGCTCCCAGGGGCGCCCTGGGGGCGCCTCCATGCCTTGCATGGCCAAATGATCCTCATAGGGATAGCGGCGATCCCAGGGTCCCTTACAGCGACGGGAGCGCCTTCAGGGGTGTTCACAGGGACGGCGGCGCCCCCAGCAGCCATATCACAGCGGTGGCGCATTCAGGGGCCCTTCCAGAGGCGGTGTCTCCCCCAGGGTCCCTCTATGGAGCGCCTCTGCTCCCAAGGAAAGTGCCTCTGGAAGGGCCCCTGAATGCGCCACCGCCGTGGTATGGCCCCTGGGGGCGATACCGTCCCTGGGAACACCCCTGAAGGCGCCCCCATCCCTGTAAGGGACCCTGGGATCGCCACTATCCCTGTGAGGGTCACTTGGCAATGCCAGGGATGGAGGCGCCCACAGAGCCCTCTCAGGGTCGGCGGTGCCCCCAAGGGACCTGTCAGGGCCGCTGGATCCACCACGGGTAGTCTTAGGAACAACTGTAATCCTAGGAGCCTTCTCAGGGAAGGCGGCGTCGACAGGGGTTCTCCAGGAACAGGGGAGCTTCCATGGGCCTCTCAGGAACGGCAACGCTCCAAGGGACCCTCGTAGGGACGGCAACGCTCCTAGGGACCCTCACAGGGACGGCGGCGCCCCGATGGGCCCTGCTACAAGCACTGGCGACCCTAGGGGCCCTCACAGGGACAGCCATGATCCCAGGGGCCTTTCCAGGGAAGGGGGCGCCTTCAGGTACGTTCCTAGGGACTGTGGTGCTCCCAGAGGCCCTGCCAGAGGCGGTGGCGCCTTCAGGGGCCCTTCCAGAGGCGGTGACTCCCCCCAGGCCTCTTTACGGGGTGCTACTGCTCCCAGGGACCCTGCCAAGGCCTGTGGCTCACAATAGATCCTCCTAGGGGAGGCGGCGCCCCAAAACAATGGATAGTGGTGTCGTACATATTGCATTCTTCCAGTAATCTCTTACTTAACTGTGATTGGTGGAATAAGAGGTAGCATCATCAAATTACAGCCAATAGGAAAACAGAAGAATCAGTCAGCACAACACCCCAACTTATGTTTTCCTGTTGGATATTTATTCTCCTTTTCATTGTTCAGGTTACGATAAAACTGAAAATGCTATGGGCAGTGTGTATTTATTTACGTCATATCTCCCGGAGTTTAAATAGTGAAACGAGAATAAATATCCAACAGCAAAGCATAAGTTGGGGTGTTGAGCTGACTGATTGCTCTGTTCTCCTATTGGCTGTAATTTGACGACGTTTCACCTTACTCAACCAATGACGTTTAAGTAAGGGATTACTGGACGAATGCAAAATGTACGACAAAACTATGAAGTTCTTGGGGCGATGCTGCATGTGGAAGGGCCCCTGGGGGCGCCGTCACTCCTGGCAGAGACCCTGTTGCCCCTGGAAAGGCACCCACTGCCACTAGGAGGGCCCATACCAGCGCCACCGGCCCTAGGAGGGCCCATACCACTGCTGCAGCCCCTTGCAGGTTCCTTGGGAGCAGAGGCGCCTCATAGAGAGAAGCTGGGGGAGACACCGCCTCTGAAAGGGCCCCTGAATGGGCCACCGCTGTGGTATGGCCCCTGGGGGCGATACCGTCCCTGGGAACACCTCTGAAGGCGCCCCCATCCCTGTAAGGGATCCTGGGATCGCCACTATCCCTGTGAGGGTCACTTGGCAATGCCAGGGATGGAGGCGCCCACAGAGCCCTCTCAGGGTCGGCGGTGCCCCCAAGGGACCTGTCAGGGGCGCTGGATCCACCACACATGGTCTTAGGAACAACTGTAATCCTAGGAGCCTTCTCAGGGAAGGCTGCGTTACAGGGGTTCTCCAGGAACAGCCGAGCTACCATGGGCCTCTCAGGAACGGCAACGCTCCAAGGGACCCTCGTAGGGACGGCAACGCTCCTAGGGACCCTCACAGGGACGGCGGCGCCCCGATGGGCCCTGCTACAAGCACTGGCGACCCTAGGGGCCCTCACAGGTACAGCCATGATCCCCGGGGCCTTTCCAGGGACGGGGGCACCTCCAGGTACGTTCCTAGGGACTGTGGTGCTCCCAGAGGCCCTGCCAGAGGCGGTGGCGCCTTCAGGGGCCCTTCCAGAGGCGGTGACTCCCCCCAGGCCTCTTTATGGGGTGCTATTGCTCCCAGGGACCCTGCCAAGGCCTGTGGCTCACAATACGTCCTCCTACGGGAGGCGGCGCCCCAAAACAATGGATAGTGGTTTCGTACATATTGCATTCTTCCAGTAATCTCTTACTTAACTGTGATTGGTGGAATATGAGGTAGCATCATCAAATTACAGCCAATAGGAAAACAGAAGAATCAGTCAGCACAACACCCCAACTTATGTTTTCCTGTTGGATATTTATTCTCCTTTTCATTGTTCAGGTTACGATAAAACTGAAAATGCTATGGGCAGTGTGTATTTATTTACGTCACATCTCCCGGAGTTTAAATAGTGAAACGAGAATAAATATCCAACACCAAAGCATAAGTTGGGGTGTTGAGCTGACTGATTGCTCTGTTCTCCTATTGGCTGTAATTTGACGACGTTACATCTTACTCCACCAATGACGTTTAAGTAAGGGATTACTGGACGAATGCAAAATGTACGACAAAACTATGAAGTTCTTGGGGCGATGCTGCATGTGGAAGGGCCCCTGGGGGCGCCGTCGCTCTTGGCAGAGACCCTGTTGCCCCTGGAAAGGCACCCACTGCCACTAGGAGGGCCCATACCAGCGCCACCGGCCCTAGGAGGGCCCATACCACTGCTGCAGCCCCTGGCAGGTTCCTTGGGAGCAGAGGCACCCCATAGAGAGACCCTGGGGGAGACACCGCCTCTGGAAGGGCCCCTGAATGCGCCACCGCTGTGGAATGGCCCCTGGGGGCGCTGCCATCCCTGAGAACAACCCTTGAAGGCGTCCCCATCTTTGTAAGGACCCTGGGATCGCCACTATCCTGTGAGGGTCACTTGGCCATGCCAGGGACGGAGGCGCCCACAGGGCCCTATCAGGGTCGGCGGTGCCCCCGAGGGACCTGTCAGGGGCGCTGGATCCACCACACATGGTCTTAGGAACAACTGTAATCCTAGGGGCCTTCTCAGGGAAGGCGGCGTTACAGGGGTTCTCCAGGAACAGCCGAGCTACCATAGGCCTCTCAGGAACGGCAACGCTCCAAGGGACCCTCATAGGGACGGCAACGCTCCTGGGGACCCTCACAGGGACGGCGGCGCCCCGATGGGCCCTGCTACAAGCACTGGCGACCCTAGGGGCCCTCACAGGGACAGCCATGATCCCAGGGGCCTTTCCAGGGACGGGGGCGCCTCCAGGTACGTTCCTAGGGACTGTGATGCTCCCAGAGGCCCTGCCAGAGGCGGTGGCGCCTTCAGGGGCCCTTCCAGAGGCGGTGACTCCCCCCAGGCCTCTTTATGGGGTGCTACTGCTCCCAGGGACCCTGCCAAGGCCTGTGGCTCACAATAGGTCCTCCTAGGGGAGGCGGAGTCCCAAAACAATGGATAGTGGTGTCGTACAAATTGCATTCTTCCAGTAATCTCTTACTTAACTGTGATTGGTGGAATAAGAGGTAGCATCATCAAATTACAGCCAATAGGAAAACAGAAGAATCAGTCAGCACAACACCCCAACTTATGTTTTCCTGTTGGATATTTATTCTCCTTTTCATTGTTCAGGTTACGATAAAACTGAAAATGCTATGGGCAGTGTGTATTTATTTACGTCATATCTCCCGGAGTTTAAATAGTGAAACGAGAATAAATATCCAACAGCAAAGCATAAGTTGGGGTGTTGAGCTGACTGATTGCTCTGTTCTCCTATTGGCTGTAATTTGACGACGTTACATCTGACTCCACCAATGACGTTTAAGTAAGGGATTACTGGACGAATGCAAAATGTACGACAAAACTATGAAGTTCTTGGGGCGATGCTGCATGTGAAAGGGCCCCTGGGAGCGCCGTCGCCCTGGCAGAGACCCTGCTGCCCCTGGAAAGGCACCCACAGCCACTAGGAGGGCCCATACCAGCGCCACCGGCCCTAGGAAGGCCCATACCACTGCTGCAGCCCCTGGCAGGTTCATTCGGAGCAGAGGCGCCCCATAGAGAGAAGCTGGGGGAGACACCGCCTCTGGAAGGGCCCCTGAAAGCGCCACCGCTGTGGTATGGCCCCTGGGGGCGATACCGTCCCTGGGAACACCCCTGAAGGCGCCCCCATCCCTGTAAGGGACCCTGGGATCGCCACTATCCCTGTGAGGGTCACTTGGCCATGCCAGGGACGGAGGCGCCCCCAGGGCCCTCTCAGGGTCGGCGGTGCCCCCAAGGGACCTGTCAGGGGCGCTGGATCCACCAGGGGTAGTCTTAGGAAAAACTGTAATCCTAGGGGCCTTCTCAGGGAAGGCGGCGTGGACAGGGGTTCTCCAGGAACAGCCGAGCTTCCATGGGCCTCTCAGGAATGGCAACGCACCTTGCGACCCTCGCAGGGACAACCATGATCCTTGGGGCCTTTCCAGGGATAGGGGCGCCTCCAGGTACATTCCTAGGGACCATGGTCCTCCCAGGAGCCCTGCCAGCGGCGGTGGCGCCTTCAGGGGCCCATCCAGAAGCGGTGGCTCCCCCCAGGCCTCTTTATGGGGTGCCACTGCTCCCAGGGACCCTCCCAAGGCCTGTGGCTCAATAAAGGTCCTCCTAGGGGAGTCGGCACCCCAAAACAATGGATAGTGGTGTCGTACATATTGCTTTCTTCCAGTAATGTCTTACTTAACTGTCATTGGTGGAACAAGAGGTAATGTCATCAAATTACAGCCAATAGGAAAGCAGAGCAATCAGTGAGCACAACACCCCATCTTATGTTTTGCTGTTGGATATTTATTCTCCTCTTCATTGTTCAGGTTGTGATAATACTGAAAATGCTATAGGCAGTGTGTATTAATTTAACGTCATATCTCCCAGAGTTTAAATAGTGAAACGAGAATAATTATCCTACAGCAAAGCATAAATTGGGGTGTTGTGCTGACTGATTGCTCTGTTCTCCTAGTGGCTGTAATTTGATGATGTTACATCTTGCTCCTCCAATCACAGTTAAGTAAGGGATTACTAGACGAATGCAAAATGTACGACAAAACTATGAAGTTCTTGGGGTGATGCTGCATGTGGAAGGGCCGCTGGGGGCGCCGTCGCCCCTGGCAGAGACCCTGCCGCCCCTGGAAAGGGACCCACTGCCACTAGGAGGGCACATAGCAGCGCCGCCGGACCTAGGAGGGCCCATAGGGGCCGCCGCAGCCCCTGTAGCAGGGTGTTTGTGGGCAGTGGAGCCCCAAAGAGGGACTCTGGGGAAGACACCACCTCTGGAGGTGCCACCGCTGTGGTAGGGCCCCTGGGGGCGTCGCCATCCCTGGGAACACCCTTGAAGGCGCCCCCATCCCTGTAAGGGACCATGGGATCACCATTATCCCTGTGAGGGTCACTTAGCCATGCCATGCACGAAGGCGCTCCCAGGGGCGCCTTGGGGGCGCCTCAATGCCTTGCATGGCCAAATGATCCTCACAGGGATAGCGGCGATCCCAGGGTCCCTTACAGCGACGGGAGCGCCTTCAGGGGTGTTCACAGGGACGGCGGCGCCCCCAGCAGCCATATCACAGCGGTGGCGCATTCAGGGGCCCTTCCAGAGGCGGTGTCTCCCCCAGGGTCCCTCTATGGAGCGCCTCTGCTCCCAAGGAACGTGCAAGGGGCTGCGGCGCCCTTGTGGCCCCTTTTAGGGCCGGCGGTGCTGGTATGGGCCCTCCTTGTCGCAGTGGGTGCCTTTCCAGGGGCGGCAGGGTCTCTGCCAGGGGCGACGGCGCTCCCAGAGGCCCTTCCACATGCAGCATCACCCCACGAACTTCATAGTTTTGTCGTACATTTTGCATTCGTCCAGTAATCCCTTTCTTTAATGTGATTGGTGGAATAAGATGTAACATCATCAAATTACAGCCAATAGGAGAACAGAGCAATCAGTCAGCACAACACCCCAATTTATGCTTTGCTGTAGGATATTTATTCTCGTTTCACTATTTAAACTCTGGGAGATATGACGTTAAATTAATACACACTGCCCATAGCATTTTCAGTATTATCGCAACCTGAACAATGAAGAGGAGAATAAATATCCAACAGCAAAACATAAGATGGGGTGTTGTGCTCACTGATTGCTCTGCATTCCTATTGGCTGTAATTTGATGACGTTACCTCTTATTCCACCAATCACAGTTAAGTAAGAGATTACTGGAAGAATGCAATATGTACGACATCACTATCCATTGTTTTGGCGCGCCGCCTCTCCTAGGAGGACCTATTGTGAGCCACAGGCCTTGGCAGGGTCCCTGGGAGCACTGGCGCCCCATAAAGAGGACTTGGGAGAGCCACCGCCTCTGGAAGGGCCTCTGAATGAGTCACCGCCGCTGGCATGGCCTCTGGGAGCACCACAGTCCCTAGGAATGTACCTGGAGGTGCCACCGTCCCTGGAAAGGCCCCTGGGATCATGGCTGTCCCTGTGAGGGGCCCCTAGGGTCGCCAGTGCCCGTAGCAGGGCCCATGGGGGCGCCGACGTCCCTGTGAGGGTCCCTAGGAGCGTTGCCGTTCCTGCGAGGGTCCCAAGGCGCGTTGCTGTCCCTGAGAGCCCATGGAAGCTCGGCTGTTCCTGGAGGAGCCCCTGTCGACGCCGCCTTCCTTGAGAAAGCCCCTAGAATTGCAGTTGTCCCTAAGAGTGCCCATGGTGGATTCAGCGCCCCTTACAGGTCCCCTGGAGGCACCGCCGACCCTTAGAGGGCCCTGGGGGCGCCTCCATACCTTGCATGGCCAAGTGACCCTCACAGGGATAGTGGCAATCCCAGGGTCCCTTACAGGGATGGGGGCGCCTTCAAGGGTTGTTCCCAGGGACGGCAGCGCTCGCAGGGGCCATACCACAGCGGTGGCGCATTCAGGGGCCCTTCCAAAGGCGGTGTCTCCCCCAGTGTCCCTCTATGGGGCGCCTCTGCCCCCAATGACCCTGCTAGGGGCTGCGGCGCCCCTATGAGCCCTCCTAGGGCCGGCGGCGCTGGTATGGCCCTCCTAGTGGCAGTGGGTGCCTTTCCAGGGGCGGCAGGCTCTCTGCCAGGGGCGACGGCGACCCCAGGGCCCCTTCCACATGCAGCATCACCCCAAGAACTTCAAAGTTTTGTCGTACATTTTGCATTCGTCCAGTGATCCCTTACTTAAACGTGATTGGTGGAGTAAGATGTAACGTCATCAAATTACAGCCAATAGGAGAACAGAGCACTCATTCAGCACAACACCCCAATTTATGCCTTGCTGTTGGATATTTATTCTCGTTTCACTATTTAAACTCTGGGAGATATGACGTTAAATAAAATACACACTGCCCATAGCATTTTCAGTATTATCGCAACCTGAACAATGAAAAGGGAGATTAAATATCCAACAGCAAAACATAAGTTGGTGTGTTGTGCTGACAGGGTGTTGTGCTGACTGAGTGTTCTCTGCTCCTATTGGCTGTAATTTAGTGGGTTAAAAGAATAGTCCACCAATCACAGTTAAGTAAGGGACCGCTGGAAGTATGTAATATTTATGACACGACGGACAAGCATGCCATTGGACCCCTGGGGACACTTGGTACGGTCTCTGGGGTCAGTGCCGCCCCTGGAGACTGCTGTTAGCTCCACTGTCCCTGGCACGGCCCCTGGGAGCCCTCCCGTCCCTAGGACTCCCCCTAGTTACTCTAGTTTTTGCGCTATTTAGCGCTCTTGGAGAATCAACGTTAAACAAATACACCGCCACCCATCACATTTCCAGTATCATCGCATTCTGAAGAAGGTAATGGAGAATAATATCCAACAGGAAAACATAAGTTGGGGTGTTGTGCTGACTGACTGTTCTCTGCTCCTATTGGCTTTAATTTGGTGGGTTAAAAGAATAGTCCACCAATCAGAGTTAAGTAAGGGACTGCTGGAAGTTTGATATATATATATGACACGACGGACAAGCATGCCTTAGGGCCCCTGGGGACCCTTGGTACGGCCTCTGGGGTCAGCGCCGCCCCTGGGAGGATCCCTGGGAGCTACGCTGTCAGTGGCAAGGCCCCTGGGAGTGCTGCTGTCCCTCGGAGGGCTCATGTGTGCCCCACTGTCGCTGAGATCACCCCTGTGAGCTCCACTGTCCCTTGCATGACCCCTGTGGGCGTCTCTGTCCCAGGAGGGCTTCTGGGAGCACCCTTGTCCTTGTGAGAGCCCGTGGGGACCCCAGCACCCCTTGCAAGTCCTTTGAGGGCGCCAGCGCCCCGGACATGGCCTCTGAGGGCGCCACCGTTTCTGGCAAGGACCACTGGGGGCGCCACCACCCCTGGCAAGAACCATTTGGAACGCTGCCGTTTCTAGGAGTTCCCCTGAGGGCGTTGCCGTCCCTGGGAGGGCCCCTGGGTGCGCTGCTGTCCTAGTGAGACCCCCTCGGTGCGCCACCGCCCTTGGCACGTCCTCTGGGAGCGCCCCCGTCCCTGAGAGGGCCCCTGGGAGGGCTCCCATCCCTGGGAGGGCACCTGGATGCAGTAGTTTTTACGCTATTTAGAGCTCTGGGAGAAGCAACGTTAAACAAATACACCGCCGCCCATCACATTTCCAGTATCTTTGCATTCTAAAGAAGGTAATGGAGAATAATATCCAACAGGTAAACATAAGCTGAGGTGTTGTGCTGACTGACTGTTCTCTGCTCCTATTGGCTGCAATTGGCAGGCTAATAGAATAGTCCACCAATCACAGTTAAGAAAGGGACTGCTGGAAGTATGTAATATTTATGACACAACGGACAAGCATGCCATAGGACCCCTGGGGACACTTGGTACGGTCTCTGAGGTCAGTGCCGCCCCTGGAAGGGCTGCTGTTAGCTCCACTGCCCTAGCACGGCCCCTAGGAGTGCTCCTGTCCCTAGGACGGCCCCTAGTAGCTGTAGTTTTTACGCTATTTAGGCTCTGGGAGAAGCAACGTTAAACAACTACACCGCCGCCCATCACATTTCCAGTATCTTCGCATTCTGAAGAAGGTAATGAAGAATAATATCCAACAGGAAAACATAAGTTGGGTGTTGTACTGACTGACTGTTCTCTGCTCCTATTGGCTGTAATTTGGCGGGTTAAAAGAATAGTCCACCAATCAGAGTTAAGTAAGGGACTGCTGGACGTATGTAATATATATGACATGACGGACAAGCATGCCATAGGGACCCTGGGGACCCTTGGTAGGGTCCCTGAGGTCAGCGTCGCCTCTGTTAGCTCCACTGTCCTTTGTATGACCCCTGTGGGCGTCGCTGTCGCAGTGAAGGCCCCTGGGAGTGCCATTGTCTTTGGGATAGCCCGTGGGGGAGCGAGCGCCCCTTGCAAGTGCTCTGAGGACGCCAGCGCCCCTAGCAAAGCCTCTGAGGGCGTCACCGCCTCTGGCAAGGCCCCTGAGGGCGCCACCGCCCCTAGCGGGGTCTCTGCTGGTGCCACCCTCCCTGGGAGGACCCCTAGGGCGCCGCTGTTTCTGGGAGAGCACCTGGCAGCGCCGCTGTCCCTGGAAGCGCCCTGGCTTGCTCCACCGCCCCTGGAAGGGTCCATGCGGGCGCCGCCGTCCCTGGAAGGGCACCAGGGAGCGCTGTTATCCTTGGAAGAGCCCCTAGGGGTGCCACCGTCCCTGTAGCAATTATTTTACTTTGGTGTACTTTATTTTATTTTATCCTGCTCGCCACTGATCAGCCTGTTAGCCGTTTGGGAGGTCGTTCATGTCTCTGTTAGGCACTGTTGGCACTGTGGGCATGTACTGGCTCACTGTTACGAACTGTTGGCTACTCAGAGTATCGTCCTCATATCTGGGGGTTGGCGACCACACTCCTCCACTCTAAACGTTTTTAGGTTCTTTTTACCAATGCTACAACATTTTGAATCTCTTTGGGGACCTAGTTTTTAGTTTCAATCAGCCATCCTAGTCTCTGCCTTCCGCTAACAGACACACGGAGGAGAGGAGAGAAGAGAGAGATTTAAGGTGTAATAATAAGAGTCGGCCCATCACTGACCACTTTAATGGACACCAATGACGTGTTGCGGAACTTTCAACATAATTACGACATATCACATTGGCGTGGTTATATTGAAGTGCAGAGAACGTTATGTACAAGTTATCTCGGATGACCTGAAGATTAGGCACCCCAAGCTTATTTCAACTCCAGATTAGTTAATTTAATGCTACTTAGGGATGATTAGATTAGGTTAGAGTGAAGTTAGGTTAGGTCGGGTTGGTTAGGTGAAGTCAGGTTGATTAGGTTAGGTTAGACTGATTAAGTTAGGTTACATTACTTAAGGTTAGGTTAGTTAGGTTAGGGTGGTTAATCTTCAGGTGATCCGTCACACCTCAGTTATCTCAAAGGTATACTTGCACCTCACACACACAGGTAAGATGACCGTGACGACAGAAAGTAGGCCACTGGCTACTCTTGAGCGGCAGGCGTTATAAATACTTTAATAATCCAGAAACAATTTATATATCTACAGGTTAATATAGCTAAAACAGTCTCATAAAGTGACTTAAATATAACCTTAAGGAAACAGGATTATTCTAAGGTTAATTGAATCACTGAATATATCTTTATTTTTTCTTCACTATTTCATATTTGTCATATCTCTCCAACGCATCTCTCGAATACATCTCTACTACACATCTCGTCATTTAAAATTTTATTCTATTTAACTACAACAGAAAATATCAAAATTACAAGAGACCAAAATAAAAAATAGTTGTAAGAAAATACACATCACGTTTTTGCTTCATATCTTATTTTCTATGTTTATCTTCCTCCATCTGTTTCAACACTTGATTTGTTTTCTTCATACGTTCCTATTTCCTTCACTTGACAAATTCTACGCATTTTATTTTTCTCCAATTATCATTTTCTATGTGTGGTGAATCTTCTATATACATTTTTCTTCCTCTACACTTCTGTTTTGGTTCTCTCAAAGACACGTAGTATAAAATTTTGATTTTTATTCACAGTACCACATATGTTTCCTAACACATCCAAAAAAACACTATATTTTCTTATTTCTGCACAACCGTTTCATGTTGGTCGTGAACAAGACACCGTGTGGAAATCAGATAATTTTTTTTTTAATAAACTATCTCTAAACGCATCTAAAAGTAAAAAACAAACTAAAAACAATCAATGGGTCACTTCTCCAAAAGACAAACAGATACATGTAATCTTAATACTACGAGAAACAACAGCAGATCGTCATATCATCAAGACCATTGTAGGGTTTCGTGATATTATGTTGTCTAGCACTCAGGATGGATGGAAACTCTAAGGTGGTGGTTTTCTTATATAATATAAGTTATATGGTAGACAGTCTGGTGCTGGAGATGCCGTGTGGTGAGGAGCTGCTCAGTAGACACGTTCGGTGAGTAGCGTGCTGAAGGAGGTAGATGTGCAGGAGCTTCGTTAGAGGAGATGTTGCCTGTTGCTGGCCTCCAGGTTGAATGAGAGCTGGACAGCGAGGAGCTTGCTTGGGGAGGTGTTGCGTGTTCAGGAACGTAGAGTAGAATCAGAGAGCTGGTTGGTGAGGACGCTCAGAGAAGGACAGCTGGTGGGTCGCCATGCTCGCCGGCGGGAGCGAGGACCGCCAGGCAGGCGGAGGAGAAGCGAGGGCTGCCAGGCAGCGGCGGAGGAGGAGGTGTTGCGTGTTCAGAAACCGAGGCCAGAATGAATCTCAATGGAGAGACAGAGCTTATATACCCAGCAGCCGGAAGTAAAACCCGTGGGAACTCGCCGGTTTCTCGACTCCTTTGCTAGGGAAGACGTAGCAGATGGCTGGTTGCTAGGATACTGTGGCATCTGGTTACACCCCCCCCCCTGGGCCGCTCGTTTGGTTGCTAGGATACTGTGGCATTCGAATGCGGCTACGCAGTTGTAGGGGAGACGTCCACTTCACCATCTTCACCAAATCGTCGCTAAAAATTCTCCCTTATACAATAATATACCCTGACACACATATATATACCCTGATATACCGCACAAATATATAGACTGTATATATAAATAAATTACTCTTTTACACACACAAGCACACACTCCTTCATAAAATATGTATAGTCCGTTTAGAAACAAAAGACTATCTGACTTTGTGAAATGGCGAGGTTGGGATGTGGAGGGCAAGGGTGGGATGTGGAAGGCAAGGGTGAGATGTGGATGGCCAGGATGAGATGTGGAGGGCAAGGTTGGGATGCGTAGGGCGAGAGTAGGATGTGGAGGGCGAGGCTAGGATGTGGTGGGCAAGGTTGGGATGTGGAGGGCCAGGATGAGATGTGGAGGCCGAGGTTGGGATGCGTAGGGCGAGAGTGGGATGTGGAGGGTGACAGTGGGATGTGGAGAGCCAGGGTGGGATGTGGAGGGCGAGGGTGGGATGTGGAGGCTACAGGAGGGCGAGGTTGCGATGTGGAGGGCCAGCATGGGATGTGGAGGCCAGGGTGGGATGTGGAGGGCGAGGTTGCGATGTGGAGGGCTACGGTGGGGTGTGGAGGCCAGGGTGGGATGAGGAGGGCTACAGTGGGATGTGGAGGGCCAGGGTGGGATGTGGAGGGCGACGTGGGGTGTGGAGGGCGAGGTTGCGTGTGGAGGGGGCCAGCATGGGATGTGGAGGGCCAGGGTGGGATGTGGAGGGTGACAGTAGGATGTGGAGGGCCAGGGTGGGATGTGGAGGGCCAGGGTGGGATGTGGAGGGCCAGGGTGGGATGTGGAGGGCCAGCATGGGATGTGGAGGGCCAGGGTAGGATGTGGAGGGCAAGGTTGCGATGTGGAGGCCAGCATGGGATGTGGATGGCCAGGGTGGGATGTGGAGGTGACAGTGGGATGTGGAGGCCAGGGTGGGATGTGGAGGTCGTTGCGATGTGGAGGGCTAGCATGGGATGTGGAGGGCCAGGGTGGGATGGGAGGGCCAGGGTGGGATGTGGAGGGCGAGGTTGCGATGTGGAGGGCCAGCATGGGATGTGGAGGGACAGGGTGGGATGTGGAGGGTGACAGTGGGATGTGGAGGGGCCAGGGTGTGATGTGGAGGGCCAGGGTGGGATGTGGAGGGCCAGGATGGGATGTGGAGGGCCAGGGTGGAATGTGGAGGGTGACAGTGGGATGTGGAGGGCCAGGGTGGGATGTGGAGGGCCAGGGTGGGATGTGGAGGGCCAGGATGGGATGTGGAGGGCCAGGGTGGGATGTGGAAGGCGACGGTGGGATGTGGAAGGCGACGGTGGGATGTGGACGGTGGGATGGGAAGGCGACGGTGGGATGTGGATGGCTAGGGTGGGATATGAAGGGCAGGGTGGGATATGAAGGGCCACGGTGGGATGTGGAGGGCCAGGATGAGATTTGGAGGGAGAGGGTGGGATGTGGAGGGCGACGGTGGGGTGTGGAGGGCGAGGGGGGATGCGGAGGGCGAGGGTGGGATGTGGATGGCCAGGGTGGGATGTGGAGGACCAGGGTGGGATGTGGAGGGTGAGGTTGGGATGTGTAGGGCGAGGTTTGGATGAGGAGGCGACGGTGGGATTTTTGAGGGCGAAGGTGGGATGTGGAGAGCAAGGGTGGGATGTGGAGGGCAAGGGTGGGATGTGGAGGGCAAGGGTGGGATGTGGAGGGCCAGGGTGGGTTGTGGGAGGCGAGAGTGGAATGTGGGGGGGTGAGGGCAGGGTATGAAGTGCAAGGGTATGGTGTGGAGGGCGATGGTGGGGTGTGGCGAGAGAGGGTGGGGTGTGGCGGGAGAGGGTGTGCTGTGGACGAAACTCATGTTGGATGACCTGTCGAAATTTCAACACACACATTACACCAGAACATTGAACAGAATTTTTTGGAAAACCTACGAACTCCACATAGTCCATACATCGCACCATCATACTACCACATGTGTTTTCTGGCCAAAACAGGTTTATATGGAAAGCATTTTTCGAATAATGAGGAGGTGAAGAAAGAAATAAAAAAATTGGTTACCAAGTCAGCCAAGTTAATTTTTCACAAGAATAAGAAAATTCGTATTGGGAGAATATGTGGAAAAATAGGTACAAAATATAAAGATGCTCTTTAAAAAAAAAAAAAAATATTACTGTGGGGTTTCGTGACGTTGAATCACACATAGGATGAGGGTGAGAAGGGAAACTCATCTATGGCGTTTTCTCTATATAAATATATTATATACAAAATAGTCTGGTGCTGGGAAGTTGCTGCATAGTAGAGGAGTTGCTGTGCAGGAGCTTCTTTGAAGGAGATGTTGTGTGTTGTAGAGCTCTTGGTAGAAATTAATTTCCCGGCGACGCTGTGAGCTTATATACACGTCCACCGGAAGTAAAACCGGAAGTAAGCGTCGCCGGTGTCGGCCCCCCTCCCCCCTCCCACTGCGAGTCTAGACGACTGGAATTGTCAGAGAAACTTTGCCGCGAGATCGGCTGATCAGCGACTGACGGCAGTGGCAGTTGTAGGGAAGAGTATCTCCTACAATACCCTGATAACATGTACCTTTTAAAGGAGTAGGTGATAAGCAAAATATACAATATACCTACTGCTGGGACAACTGTGCAAACAGGATGTCCTACAAATGGATTAATTTTTTTATAATTCTTCAAGTATTGTAATTTAAATGTAAATTTATTGTTTTATTTTTGAGAGTCCTTGAAATGAATTAAATTTGCATTATTCAGTTCAAGACTATTGTAATGAGTCAAAAACTCATGAAGAGGTTAAGTAGGAGTTTATAGTAGTAGAGTCGTATAGTGAAGGAAGTAGATAGCGTTACCGGCTAGTTACTTTCACTTATATTACCTTAGGGGACATCTTCTCAAAAACCACCTCTCAAAAGTACAGCTATTTATTATTCACTCAGTGACACAGACTCATTAATATCAATATTATATCGAATTTACTAGAACATCATATTTATGTTACTAGACACTGACTCTCGGACACAAACATAAAATGAATACATTTCCCACCATAAGTAACTCACCCTATGGATAGCGACTCGTGTAACCTGAGGGAGGCCCAGCAGGTGCTTCTGGACTGTCTCCTATGGGAGACTCTGCTTAGCTGGTGACGCGGGGGTCGGGGAGGAAGTCTCCCTCCCGACCTGAGGGAGGACGAGCGTGACTCTGTCCTCTGTCGATAGTGACGTGACAGTGAAGTCTGGAGCAATGGGTGAATGAATAGAATGACAGACAAGAATGACAAGAATGGCGGAATGACCCATGGACGGGACTGCAGGGCCTTTTTATGGAGGAGAACCAGCCTGCGAATGACCTCTTGGCAAGGTGTGGTTGTAGGTCATATCACCTGGCTAACTCAAGTAATTAGTGGCGGAGGTCAGGTCTCCTGGGACTGTAGGGTGTGTCGACTTGGTATGTGGGTTACCACGAGGGCATCTACTTACTGCTATATGTGTTGTAATTCTCTGGGTTGTAAGCTGTGGTCTGATCAACAATCAGTGCATACAGATGTGAGTTTTATTTATATAAAACATAATACTGCACTGCAGTACAAATAACTTGTTTTTACAAATAATATATCATCCTCTTTTCAGTATCACAAGACTTTTAAATCTACAATATAAATAATTTTCACCTATAACCACACACAAATATAAATTTCTCGTTAATTTACAAAAGTACTTTTAGTGGTTTCCACCACAAAGAACCTTCAGAAATTAACTATACAAAAAATGTCACCTAAAAAGTGTCTACAAAAAAAAGAAATAGAAAATCAAAACAAGGGCGATGACTGACGCAGCCACGGCCTTAGTGTAGAATGTTCGCAGGTTAAGGCGTTGGGCGTCCTTGCGATACTCCTGCGACAACACTCTCAAGCCCGATCCTTTGCCTTCCAGATCTGCCGAAATGATGATCGGAACTATAATAATATTAAGTTTTGTTGTATCCAAAAGGCTAAATGATTCATTAGATGTGTTAAAAGTAGCAGGGAGTGTAACAGTTAAAAAATATACCTTTTCTCGAAATTATCAACCTGTGTCCAGATGTTTTTGGCTTTTTAAACGTTGGAAATATGGGTGCGCCTTTGATAAACCTGTATACTGTTTGCCAACTGCACAGTGAACCTATTTTGAATCTTATTTAATGATTTTTATTTAACAAACTTCAATCAATCGATCATTTTGTGCCTTTTGTTCTTACAGTGCAAGAAACTCTACTTGGTAATTCCCACAACTCATTCCAATGCACTTACAAATTCTACATTTTACACTGCTCCACTTTCATCTTCCAGAGTTTCATTTTTACAGATCCGACTCTCCTTAAAATTCTTAATTTAAATTTTTCCTGTTTTTCACTAGTCTACCAGTCGGTCAGGCAAGTACTGTACCAGGCAGGCATGTATGGGCTCTTAAGTGTACCTTACTGAACTTTTTAAAAATATTAATACTATATTAGTACATTATTCAATGACATATTTTCACACCTGTAGTAATCAGTTTTAAGAAACACGCCAAAGTCTTTCTTCCTTAAGGCAATCAATCATCTCCGTACAATACAAGTACTGTATTAGCTTTGATAAATAATCCATACAGTATTTTTAACAAATATATTTAACCCCTGACTCAAGACTTTCATAAACAATACGTTCACCTGTATTCACCATTTCTTGCACTCGATAATATTTCTCCCAGCAGCATCATTCAATTCAGTTTTGTATGCCCCTTAGAGTCACCCTACCATATGTCGCAGGTTTCTCCGGCTAATCTGGCAATAAAGTTCATAACAAAGTAACAAAGAACCGACCAAATGCCCGAACAAGTAAGGTGATACGTAATGAAAATTAGGATAATGTTAATTAATACACCGAAGTTACCCCATTCACTATCTGTAAATTGTGACTAACCTGAGAGAGTGACACCGCGCTCCAGAACATTGTCTATGTTGTCCCTGAAAATGGTGTGGACGTCCTGCAGCTCAGACTGAAGGCTGGTCATCCCGAACACCCTTCTGCGTCCCCCAGCCGACCGACGCAATTTTTGCAGAGTGGTATCTGCAGGAGCAAGAGGTCTTGTTGGAAATAACTGGTAACTTTATTACAGTATGGAGCTGTGCTTAGGCGTATAAACATAAACACACACACACACACACACACACACACACATATCCTTGACCACCGTAGGGTCAAGACCTTGTCAAGCACTGCTCCTGTTGTGCAGCTGCCCCACTTTGCCATGTTGGCCCCTTCCCCAAGTCCCTCTCCCCGACCCATCCTCACCACCGAGATATCAACATAATCAAAAGTGACAATTTCGTTTCGGAAAGAAGTGGGATCAGTGTGGAACAGTGATGAACAGTGTTTAAGCCAGTGAATTCAGCACTAGACAGTACCAGTGAGAGCCGTGACCCACCAGTGAGATAAACACCCCTGGGAATCATCCTCTGACCAGATGGTGTTAATCCGTCCACCCTGGGAACAATAGCAGACCGGCTATGCACCTGACTAGGAGATAACACATCACCGAGCAGAGAGAGTGAGGTACTGTAACACCACCCCACACCACACGGTGTCTCCATGACCTCGTGAGGTCCTTCATATCAACACCCGAGGACAAGGCACTGCACCACGTAAACACCACACCACCCGGTGTCGCTTGGCTTTGGAGTCATGAGTTATGAGGTGAAAGAAGATTATTAGGGGTTGAAGAAAAAGTGGTGAAACTGAAATACAGCAGGAGTAGAAAGAATCTGGGCTCAACCAGATCACTTCATCTTTCCTATTGGTGTTTTATCTTTGTTTTGCTCCCTTGGGTCGTCAGACCTTTGTATTAATATTGGTTTATTTATATAGTCCTGCTTATTATATATATTTTTTTTTTTACTGCGATGGAATTAGTGAGCCCTTCCAGGTCCTTGTGTGGCTGGGAGGGTATTCACTTTTTTTTTTTTACCACGTTAGGTCCTTCATATCAACACCTGAGGACGAGTTACTACACCACGTGAACACCACACCACCCGATGTCTCCATGACCACGTGAGGTCCTTCATATCATATCATAGAATGGATATCAATTCACTGGAGTCGGTGCAGCGAAGAACGACGAATATGATTCCGGGACTTAGAAACCATCCATATCAGGATAGGTTAAAGAAACTAAACTTGCATTCCCTAGAAAGACGAAGAGTGCGGGGAGATATGATAAAAGTATTTAAGTGGGTGAAAGGAATCAATAGAGGAGATATAGATAAAGTTTTTATAATATCCGAGCAGGATTGGACTCGTAGCAACGGATTTAAGTTGGATAAGTTTAGGAGGGAGATAGAAAGGAACTGGTTCACAAATAGGGTGGTGGACGAGTGGAACAAGCTTAGCAACTTTGTAGTAAGTGCTGGAACGCTGGAAAGTTTTGAAAGGAGGCTAGATAGATTCATGGATGATAGAGAGTGGTAGTAACTCTCGAGAGGAGCTGCCATGCACAGGCCAACCGGCCTATTACAGACTCCTTATTTTCTTATGTTCTTATATCAACATCCGTGGACGAGTTACTACACCATGTGAACACCACACCACCTGGTGTCTCAATGACCAGCCTGGGGGGTGCTGGTGGAACGGTACCACTCTTGCCTCGCAAGCAAGATGTCACGGGTTCGATTCCCGGGCCAGCGGAAGTTGTTTGGACACTTTTCCTAGTCCCCTGGTTCCTGTTCACCTAGCAGCAAAGTAGGTACTTGCTATAAATCGAAAGTTACGAATTCGTATTCAGGGACAAGTTGTTGGAGCTTCCAATAACTTGCTTAGACATAAAAAACTATTGACTCTTCAGGCTTCTATGCCCTTAACTCATCGGACATAAGGCAAGCATGAACTTAGCATGCTTCCCTGTTGGGTGCTGTAAACGCTCCTGTGCTTCACCTTACACAAGGATGTAGGGGGTGCCCAATAAATAAAAAAAATGACCAGCCCATGCCCCGGTCATCAACTGTAAACTAAAATAATTTGTATGTTCAATTCATGTTCCCTCTTCTTTCAGTATTGAAAGCTTTTGTTAAACGACCCACCCACCCCATGTCTTTGAATGTAATAAGTCATTTTTGTCCAATGTATATTTTCAGCCCTCGGGCTGCACAAGTTTTTCAATAAACCGTTAATTATTATTATTATTATTACACACACACACACACACACACACAGTATATATATACATATAAATATATATGCTTGTTTCATATGTGGTTATCAATATATTCTGTACATGGATCGCTCGCACCTACAGTAGCGGGATTATTAAGGACATTTGGCGTGGTTTCATTTCTCCAGTCGATGTAGCCATAGTTAAAGTCCCCCATGACAAGGAGGTGGCTAGAATTGAACACCGATATGCTGTCAATTAAGGCTCATATATTCCTATAGTGTTTCTGTTGGTATAGAGTGGTGTTGCTGTTTCTGTTGGTGTAGAGTGGTGTTGTTGTTTCTGTTGGTGTAGGAGTGTGTTGTTGTTTCTGTTGGTGTAGAGTTGCTGTTTCTGCTGGTGTAGGATGTGTTGTGGTTTCTGTTGGTGTAGAGTTGCTGTTTCTGTTGGTGTAGGATGAGTTGTTTCTGTTGGTGTAGGATGTGTCCGCAAACATTTGTATGGAGGAGTGTATAGCTTCTAGCATGCCATTCATAAAACAAACAACAACGGGCCTATTACATTGCTATGTGGTACCCCGCTTGTCAAAGGTACACATGACGATTTCGTGGAGAAACTCCCCGATCCACGCTGGGACACTTCCCAGAATTCCGTACCCTTCTGTGTTGCTGTACACTTGTTTAAGAGGTTAGATTTTACCTTTTATTTTATCATTAAGATACAGTCTTCATGAAGGTTAATTATTCCTAAGACCAATACACCGATACCATATAAAAATTCTGTACACTGTCAGTGCAGGATTTAGACCTGTGGAGGCCCATGGGCAGCCTCTTTGTGGAGGCCCCCCCTCATTATAACTACCCAAGAGGGTGGGGTGACGAGTGAAGCGAGCCTTAATATCTGAGAGTTCCGGGGGGGCGCTGTAAGCCCCCCGGGAAAATTTTGAAATTTGAACACTTCTTTGGAAAATTTTGAAGCCATATGCAGTTATATTGAGGAAATTAGAACATTGAGAAATTTTTAATTAACTGTATATTGTTACGCCGTCTCTTAATTTACTTAAATATCCAGGTTCTAGGCGTAACCAAACAAAAAAGTGACGTAAATTAAAAGGGAATAAAAATAAATAAAGTAAACCTTTAAGAATTTAATTAATTAAATATTAACACAATAAAGAGCCTCGTAGGCTGTCAACAAATTGATTCACCATCGAAACTTTTAAGACACAAATGATACTAAACATCGAAACATCTAAAGAATAAAAATAAAGCATTGGACTACGTTAACACTGCATAAACATATAAAAACTAACACTGAAATTAACTAACGTGAAACCAACACTGAATTACTTAAATGTAACTAAGCAAATACTGATGGACATAAATAGGTACTCACATAGATATACCACATTGGTGGCGACAGGAACAACACAAATAAATTAAGTATAAGAAACAGGTGACGAGTGTCACTCAAAGGATGTGAACTGTATGACAAGAGGACTGAACTAACACCGTCAGTTGGTGGGTCCTATATATAAGGTCGGCTCCCGCCACGCGACCCGCCGGTGGGTCGTTTAACGATGCAGATGGTCGTAGAGAACAAAGAATACTTGTTACAATACTAAATAAAGAAATAAGATGGGCTTGAACAAATAATGACAGTTAAAACCTTAACAGCACAGGGTAAGGCGACTAGAATATATAATAGTAAATTTAACACATCATTACAGGAATAATATGGAACAACATGTTATATAAAAAAAATAGAAAAATACGACACGGTCGTAACAATATTTATTGATAGTGTACAAATTCTCAGCACACACACACACATACACAAGAGTGAGACATGACTGGAGTCATTCATGTGGTTTCAATTCGACCTGCCCTGATATGTGGAGGCCCCCAGATTGTGGAGGCTCCTGGGCAGCGGCCCACTTTACCCACTCCTGAATCCGGTCCTGTATACTGTCCTGAATAGGTCTCTGTTTCTCGCTCTGCCTCACTCAATCTTTTCTCCGTTTCACTCACCAAACTCGATGAAGGAGTAGGGTCTGGTCGCCTGCTTGACGCGGTCGCCGTACTGCGTGAAGAATTCCTGGGCCACCTGCTGCAGGAAGGTGAAAGCTCGCTCTTGGCTTGTCGACTTCTCACAAATGGCGATGTAGATGACATCTAGTTGTATCAAGTAACTGTTAGGAGAGACTATGAGATAAGTGATTGGTAAGAAAATAAGAACACGATGATCAAAATTATTAAAACAGTAAGCTGGTGATGCACAGTCCATGTGCAGTATAGTGTACTTTGAAACATGTGAACTTGTATGGCGATAATACTGAAAACTGTATCTATTTATCAACTACAAATACTCTCTGCGATCTAAGCAATGAAGTTCGATATGCTATACAGTGTACAGTATATGAATACTGATTTTTTTTCGTAGCCGATAATGTAAAAATAACGGGAAAAAGAAACAATAATCTAATTAGTTTTGAGAGTAGTTTAAAAAACACGATTTTTCGCATATGTGTAATAAAAACAAATTGGTGACTACGTTTGGGAATAATATAGCAAAAACATTTTCTTCTATTCGATTACCTGTATGTGCATTCATGACATGAATGAACTATAACACTGGGGAACACACTTTCGGTTGCATGAGTTCTGACACTTGATTCTGGTAGATTTGAGGTCACAGATTCAGAAAATGGCATTCGTATGTGCAGATCAGGTCTAGATTCAGCAATCAGGCCTGTGCCCCATTCAGATGAGGTTCCAAAGCCTATCTTCACTCAACTTGCTTCCGTTGAATCTGACAGTGAATATGACACTGAGGTCACAGAGGAGTCAACTAACAGAAATAGTGACTCAGATTTTGCAGGCATATCAACAGAACCGCAAACATTTAGCCAAGCAGAACTCAATGACTTAGTTCGAGATCTGGGTCTGTCTAAAAAGCTGTCAGAATTGTTGGCTTCACGGTTAAAAGATAAAAACTTGCTGAAAATAGACACAAAGGTAACATTCTTTCGCAACAGAGAAAAACCTCTTACAGTTCTTTGATTCTAAATTTGACTTCGTCTACTGTTGTGATATTTCTGGATTAGTCACCGCGATGGGAGCTCCAGGTTATGATCCGAAAGAGTGGCGCCTCTTTATAGATAGCTCTAAGCTGAGTCTGAAGTGTGTTTTATTACATATAGGCAACATCTTTGGCGCAATACCCATAGGACACTCAGTACACCTGAAAGAAAAATATGAACACATCAAAACGGTTTTGGAGCTACTCAAATATGAAGAACACAAATGGATCATCTGTGTTGATCTAAAAATGGTCAATTTTTTGCTAGGACAGCAAGGTGGGTATACAAAATTTCCTTGCTTTATCTGCCTCTGGGACAGCAGAGCCAAAGACAGACACTGGATTCAGAAGGAATGGCCAGTTAGGGAAAGCCTCAATGATGGGGAAAAGAACATCATTTATGAACCCCTAGTGGAACGTGAAAAAATTGTTTTCCCGCCCCTTCACATCAAGCTGGGCCTTATGAAACAGTTTGTCAAGGCGCTCGATACTGACAGTGACTGTTTTAAGTATCTGTGTGAAGTGTTCCCTGGTTTAACGCTATAAAAACTCAAAGCAGGTATTTTCGACGGCCCTCAAATTAGGACGCTGATTAAAGACCAAGCCTTCACTCAATCCATGACTGATGTTGAGAGAAATGCATGGGGAGCATTCGTTTCTGTTGTAAGGAACTTTCTTGGAAACAGGAAATCAGAGGACTATAAAAAGCTCGTTGAATCTTTGATGGAAAGTTTCCATGTGTTAGGTTGCAACATGAGCATTAAGATGCATTTCCTGAACAGTCATCTTGAACTGTTTCCGGCAAACTTGGGGGACGTGAGTGATGAGCAAGGTGAACGCTTTCACCAGGATATCAAAGTCATGGAAGACAGGTATCAAGGTCGCTGGGACATTCACATGATGGCGGACTATTGCTGGAGCATTCAGCGAGACTGCACTGAGAGGCGATATTCAAGACAGTCCATTAAACGCAAGTTTGTGCCTGAATAAATCTGGCATAGTTCACAAAAGCAACTGATGAATCCAAAATATGCTTGTCAAGGTAAATAAAAGTAATTAAAAATTAATTCTACGTGTTTGGTAATTCCTCTCTGTGTGCTGGTTTAGATTTTTAGCAGTAGTATATGGTAGTCTAACTATATATAGTAGTAAATGGTAGGTAACTCACCGCAACAAAACTAGACCCGAAAGAAAAAAACCGGTGCCATATTTGAAATCAGTGACCTCAATTTACCCAGAAACAGGTCTCAAAATGTATGCAACTGACAAAAAGTTGAATTTTGTTCCCCAGTGTAATATATATATATATATATATATATATATATATATATATATATATATATATATATATATATATATATATATATATTTCATGTAGATCCACAATGGTCGTAACTATAAATTTAAGGTGTACAAAAAGCCTACACAGGTAGACAGTTTCTTACATTTTTTTATCGAGTCACCATGAGTCTACCAAAAGGTCATTTTTTCTGCTATGTTTTTGAGATATTTGCGTATTTGTGACCCTGAATTCATTGATGAAGAGCTGTAACACATTCCGTCCATTGCACAAAAACTTGGGTACCCTTCATTGTTTGTTGATCATTGTTCCTACATTTAAGAATATTTTTACTCTACCTTATCGCAATGAATTTGTCCAGTTAGTCCAGTCTCTTAGATAATTAAACATTAATGTTGTTTTTAAGTATGACTCAACTATTACTTATAAATTAATTCAGAATAGCCCAACCTTGAATGGAAATGGAAGTGTTAACTGTATTCCATGTAGCAATTGTAATTAAAATGATGTAGGTCAGACTGGGAAAGCATTGCAACTCAGAATTAAAAGCACAAGTACTAAATTAGAACAGCATCTGAAAGCAGTGCACTGTTCGTTCATTTAAAGAACAGTAATCATTCCATAGATTGGGAAAACAGTTTAGAAGTGTATAAATCATCATGTGTCATAGAAAGACTTCTGATTGAAGCAAATTTGATTAGCGAATTGAATTCTATAAACCTTAGTGATGGTCAGTACAAAACTGATAATATGTTACACAAATTTGTTTGTCAGTGGCCCAAGGTTAAAAATGCTTTGAAAGCATTCGAGTTAGATGTAGGATAGATGATTAGTGGGTCTCATATATTTTTTACCAGACTTAACATGACTAGTTACGTCGCCCTTTCTTTTAAGCTCCTCTTATGTTTGCAGTGGTGTTGGTGTGTGAAT
>NW_024729328.1:0-20677 GCF_018991925.1 Homarus americanus
ATATATGAATCAATTTGCTTACGATCATTATGGAATAGGTTGAAAATAGACTAAATCGAGACCAGAATAACTGTTGGGTAAGTTTGAACGAAGAATATGAAACAAAACACAAAAACAAGCTCTTTGATTAATCGAGCTGAAATGTGTTGTTCAGCGAGAGAGGTAATACTTTGTCGGTGCTGGTGATCTGAATACAAGGGTGTGGGTGGAGGAAATGGTAGTGGTGGTGTGGGCAGTTGAGGTATACAGAACGGAAATGTATTTGAGGTTTCCTCTTTGTACATAATGTATTATAGTACTACACACAGGGAGAAGGGCTCTGAAACTGTCGTGGTTGAGCAAGTTTGTTCTGGAAGTAGAGCAAATAACATAAAACTGATAGAAGGATTATTCAATAGTTTGTTTACATCACTACTCTGCTGCAAGTTACAGTTAGTATATGATAGAGATTCAGGAGGTGAAGTCCGTTCGAGAGGTCCAGGTTGGAAAAAGTTGGATAGCGATTATATTCGGTTTACTTCCAGGATATGTACTGTCAATATCATTTGTGTACTATAAACACCTTTTAACAAATAGAAAATGTAGGGAGAGATTACACAGGCATCGTTTTCAAGGCGACCCATCACCAAAGAGTGAAGATACATTTGCAACAAGATGTTTTAACTCCAGGAAGCTGTGACATAGGAAAAACATTGTGAAATGGAGAGTTCCAAGAAGTGCTGTTCCGGGATATGAATATCGGATATTGAGAGATACGGTAAATGCCGATAGATGGTGCAAGATGCTGGCACTATCGACGGTAGTTCGTCAACACAGCGACTTTGGAAATATATACTGTATAGACTAGAGAGAATAGGGAGATGTCACTGTAGTACCGGAAGTGTTAGGGTAAGGTTATAATTGTGGATTAATTTGATTGCTCTCCTCTGCTCTGCACCAAGTAGTGGTGACAAAGTGCCACGACACCACATCCTGCCCACATATGACAGCAGTAATTAATCTGGGTGAGCATCTGTTTCACGTAAACGCTTGCCAACTGTTTACCGGTTGAATAAGACATAAAATTGGGCCTGATGGATATGCCAAAATCAATGTTGAAATGTACTTTAGTTTAGTTGCGTTGATGGAAACAACTGTGGATAGATCCCACTAGTGACTAAACTATCCAAGCGAGATCCTCCGGAAGAGATGATGTCTGTTGTCTACCACTGAAAACTTTATTTTGAGTGACTGAGGCAGTCAGAAGGGCTGAATCATCTGTATAAGAATGAACTGTTGTTTGTTGTCGGGGGAAAGTGGGCCATATGCAGAGAAAAAATATTAAAGTTACTGGAGCTGTGTCTAGTAAAAGCTCAGGATCTGTATGACATTACACCAAACGGGGCGGACATAGTGGAAGGATTAATACAGCGTCTGATGTTGAGGTGTGAAACATGAGGTTACAATAATAGAATGACAAGACACAAACTAACTTGGAAATAATTATCTTGAAGTTCGGGTGAGGAAGATCAAGAGAAGACAGAGTGAGGACTGTAACATTAAAAGATCATTTGGTAGAGAGATAAATGTCTGAATAAGTAAAGCAGAGATTATGTTGATGTTTGAAATTATGGAGATAATGGAATAGGATGACTGAATAATTGAGGCAGATAGAAGACAAGTAGATACGAGGAGAGCAGTAGATATACAGTGTAGTAGGCAGCTGTCAAACAGGGAGGTACTACCGCCTGGGAAGATATTGGAAGCATAATGTGTTGTCTAATGGTAGACCCTGCTGCCATATGGCATCACGAATATTGTGACCAAGTCCCAAGTTGCTGATCTGACTTTTTGCCTCATTTACACACAATTGCAGGGTCTCAATTGTTTCTCTTACTTGATAACACAACATATATATACTGTAGTGTAGCGTTTCTCACTATTGATTTTTTCTTTGTATTTCTTTATTATTATTATTATTATTATTAGGGTTGTTATTACTATTATTATCATTATTATTTTATTTTACTTTTGATTAAAATTTTTATTTACTATGAATTACTGTATTATTATTATTATTATTATTATTATTATTATTATTATTATTATTATTATTATTATTTTTATTTTTATTTTTATTTTTATTTTTATTATTATTTTTATTTTTATTATTATTATTATTATTATTATTGTTATTATTATTATTATTATTATTATTATTATTATTATTATTATTATTATTATTATTATTATTATTTTTATTTTTATTTTTATTTTTATTTTTATTTTTGTTTTTGTTTTTGTTTTTGTTTTTGTTTTTGTTTTTGTTTTTGTATTTTCACCCCCCAGGTCCCGATGTGGGTCAGTGACCTGTGCCCGGGTGGGCTAATCCCCGTACAAAAAAAAAAAACAAAAAAAAAAAACCCTCCGTGTATGATTTGAGAGACGAAGAAATCTGGGATTGTTTTTATGATCCATTTTGATAGTCATCGACAAACGACTTACTGTATTTGTGGTACATAAAGCGAATAAAGACAGTTTATGTTGTTTAAGAGCATTTCCGTTTCCAATAATATTTCATCATAACACAGTACTGAACATTGTAACTGTAAATACTTGTCTTTATGAATACCATTGCACATCTTATCTGGGGTCATTACGTAACTGACAGTATGTCTGTTTTTCAGTGTCGAATGGTCGGTCAGTCGACATATACTTCACACCTTGTCAGGACCCATCACTTACCTTCCCACACCTCCGACAGTTTTATAGGTAACACAGACCTATAAATTTGGTGGTGAGGGAACGCTAGACAAGACTAAGTACACAGCCCATCAGTTAATGCCTTGGCTTCTTGCCAAAAGTTAACCACCAGCACTTAATTTGACAAACATATTGGATATAACTAAACTACGTAATCTTTTAAATGCGGGAGTCAATTACTGTAATGCGGTGATAAGGTGATAACTGAGGCCTGTGTTGTCGCCACAACTAAGAGGGGCTTCATAACGTTCCACAAAACAAACTATAAATAACAATACTTCCCCTGTAGGATCGATATATTTATTAAGGAAGGTCTTAGTTTTCGTAGCAAAAAGTCCAGGAATAAAGAATATTTTAGTTAAGGCGCAAAGACAAATCCCCGCTTCTCACTCAATTTAGGTAATGCAGTTGTTAGTAAACTGCTTCCCGCCTGAGTTAATGTGTATGAACATAACACTCTTACACCTGCTGTGTGTGCACTGTGCCGCACAGATGCCCCTCTTACATACCTGGACAGATATATTTACTTTAATAATTTATCTATTCAGGTAATTAGTGAAAATGTAGAAAACAATTCATTGTTATTTGTTTATTTCGAACATTATATCCAGCATTTTGAGCGAGCACACGTAATGAAATATGATTTATGTATTTGATAATGTTTTTCGAATCAATTTCCAAGAAGGATTACTTGTATATTTCATTCATAATCCTTGGTTTTAACAAAATTAACATATGTGTCAAACAGATGAAAAAAAAAGGGTTTTACCAGGAAATAAATGTTTAACAGTCAATAAGAAAGCCTACAGCTACCTTCCTTATGTAACGCTGATGGCTTATCCTCTGTATGTAAGATTATACGCTGTGAGACTTACAGCTAAGACTCCTGGAGTGAGCTTTAGTTAATGACAAAGTTCATAAGTGAGTGGGGGGTGAGTGGTGGCCAAGACGTGGAGGAGGGGGATATGTGGTGGCCAAGACGTGGAGGAGAGGAGTGAGTGGTGGCCAAATCATGGTGGAGGGAGGTGAATGGTGGCCAAGACATGGAGGAGGGAAGTGCGTGTGGCCAAGACGTGGAGGAGGGAGGTGAGTTGTGGCCAAGACGTGGAGGAGGGAAGTGCGTGTGGCCAAGATGTGGAGGAGGGAGGTGAGTGATGACCAAGACGAGGAGGAGGGAGGTGAGTGGTGGCCAAGACGTGGAGGGAGGGAGGTGAGTGGTGGCCAGACGTGGGAGGAGGAGGTACATTATGGCCAGATGTGTGGAGGAGGAGGTGAGTGATATTGGAGCTGATGGAGAGGGAAGTGTGTGGCTGACGGACGGAAGAGAGGGAGATGTGGCTGGTGGCCACGACGTGGAAGGGGGAGGTGAGTGGTGGCCAAGACGTGGAGGGGGGAGGTGTGTGGTGGCCAAGACGTGAAGGAGGGAGGTGTGTGGTGGCCAAGACGTGAAGGAGGGAGGTGTGTGGTGGCCAAGAAGTGGAGGAGGGAGGTGTGTGGTGGCCAAGACGTGAAGGAGGGAGGTGTGTGGTGGCCAAGAAGTGGAGGAGGGAGGTGTGTGGTGGCCAAGACGTGGAGGAGGGAGGTGAGTGGTGGCCAAGACGTGGAGGAGGGAGGTGAGTGGTGGCCAAGACGTGGAGGAGGGAGGTGTGTGGTGGCCACGACGTGGAAGAGGGAGGTATGTGGTGGCCAAGACGTGGAGGTGTGTGGTGGCCAAGACGTGGAGGAGGGAGGTATGTGGTGGCCAAGACGTGGAAGTAATACTCACAACTTCTTCCTCAATTAAAAATTAGAAATTATTTATTCCAGAAAAATATAAAATAAGACTGAAATATATTTAGCATTGATGTATGGTAGAATCAGTACCGGTATAGAGCGAATAACATCAGGTATAAATTAATAAGGTAAAACATTGAGTTATTTAATTGTAAGTAAACACACGAAATGTCACTTATTTAGGTGTTTAAAGAACATTAACTCCTGGAGATGTTTATATTAGAAGTGACATAATCATCCCCACCCCAGTCCAGGAATGTCCCTCTCAGGACTCACATAAATCCCTAATATTTCATATAATCAGTTATAGTACATAGTTATATTCTAGATGCAAAATTTCTATATTTCTTTAATATTTCATCTATTTTCCTATTTTTAAACATCCGCTCTATTTGCTTGGGGACATTATTTATATGGGCATTTCTATATACATTAAGCAATGGGCATTCCAGTATATAATGTGGCAGGGTATGGGATCTGGATGTTCTACAAACTCTACATTCTTTATTCTGTTCACTTCTCTCAGCTCCAAGTTCCCAATAATATTTATATCCTAATCTTAACCTCATATACACTGAATCTTTCCACCTACTTCCATCTTTCCCATATGTGATATTTGTGTTCATGAGAACATGGTGGTAATGTTTCACATGTGAAGGGACCCATACAAATTGAACATTATGGCCATTTTTCCTTATTGTATTTACTAATTTTCTACATGAACCAATAATGTGTTCAAAGACAGGACTCCCACTGTTCAAAGAATCCAAAGCTGCCCTACTATCAACAAAAAAATATGCATCTTTATACCTCTTTACAACATTTTCCAATCCTACTAACATTGCATATAACTCAGCTTGTGTTGATGAAATAAAACTGCTCAACCGAAGTCCAATTTTGATGTTGTTAGATGTTCTGGGTAATAAGTTCAATATACAGGAGAGAACACAAACACCTGTATAGTTTTGTAGGTTCGGTTTACTGGATAAGAGTATGTACACAGAGGTGGATAGCACTGCTCCCTAAAGCTAAGGTCCTGGTCAGCTGCTATAGACGACGTATGGCAAGTGATACATTAGCAGCTTCCATACGTCGGGCACGGCTCAATTAAGCGTGTGGGATATGGTAATAACATTGCCACACGCTGCTAGCTAGGCTGAATAAATAAAATGGAGCACATACATAATATACATACATAATACATAATCCAGCATACATAATATACATACACCTCCCTCCCCCCTATACGCTCATAGCAAAGTCTTGAGCGGACCTCTTCTTCTGGATCCGTTCTGAGCGTCGAGGGACTTCATCACTGGGAAGGGTGTGGGACTCAACACTGGTGGCGGGGCCAGCAGAAGGCAGTGTTACGGGGCGGAGAAAACGGCGGTTCCTCCACCACACGCGACCACTGGGTAACCGCACCTGGTAGTCCCGTGACCTGCCGAGACCCATGACTACGCCTACTTTGTCCCAACGCAGGGAGGTCGGGTCCTGAACACGGACTTGGGTACCGACACTCAACCTGGGGAGAGAACGGGCGTGGTCGTTGTAGCGGGCGACGACGTCCTGAACACGTTCGGCGGCTCGGCGATCACAATCCTCTGTCTTAGCCTGCCACTCCTTGGAGAAGGATTGAGGGTGAGCAGGGACACAAGAACGAAGGGGGCGCCCATACAAAACCTGGGCAGGGGAGCGTCCGGTGTAGTTAGGTGTGTTGCGGAGTTCAAGAAGACCCCGGTCGAAGGCCTCGCAGTCAATATTCCCAAAAGGGGCCACCTTAAGGATGAGGTGCTTCAAAGATTTGACAGCAGCCTCAGCGTGGCCGTTGGACTGCGGGTAATGGGGCGATGACAACACATGCCGGACTCCCCATCGGTCAAGGAACGCAGCAAAGTCCCGGCTTGTGAACTGAGGCCCTCCGTCGGTTCGCAGGCGTACAGGAACGCCCACGTCACGGAAGTAGTGGCGGAACTTGCTGATGGTGGCGGCAGACGTCGTGTCATTACTGCCCTTGATGACAACCGGCCAACCAGAGAGACGGTCGACGATAACCAGGAAGGACTTTCCTGACACACAGAAAAAGTCGGCCGACACAGACTCAAAGGGGCGGGTGGGGTTGTCGTCACTCATGAAGGGTACCTGCTGCTGGCTGGGTTGTAATGCGTGGCGGGGCTTACACACCTGGACAGCATTGGAGGTGTCGGGGTCGGTGCCAGGCCGGAACACAGTCTGTCGTGCACGTCGTTTGGTGGCCTCAGCTCCACGGTGACTGTCGTGAAGGCGAGCCAAGGCGTGGGGACGTGATGCAGCAGGGACAACTACCGAAGGAGAGGTGTCACTGGCCAGAGGTAGGGGTAGGGCGGCAGCAGGGTAGTTGCTGCTCCCTTCGTGCACCCTGTTGGCGTAATTTACCTCGAGAATCGGTGTTGGGAAGTCCTGGGAGATGATGGCCAACTCTTGACAATGTCTGTAGGACAGCAAGGGAGTCGGGACACCATTATGCACGTCAATCCAGGCCTGACACGACCTGTTGCCAAAGGTGACATGTGCATAGAGTGAACCCAGGGCTGGGGTCATCTGTGAACCATCTGCCATAAAGCGGAGATCCTTGGGGGGCGGTCCTAGATCACTTGGAGAGAGCCCCAAGCATTGCAAATGCTGGGGACCGATGACTGTAGCATCAGCGCCGGTGTCGGGCAACATCTGGAGACGGGATGACACACTGCGGTAGGTCACAATGACACTGATGTACTGGGGAACTTTGGTCCTGGGACGCGGGGGGGAGCACACGTTCCTAATATGGCTCCAGCGTTGTCCAGGGTCGTCGTGCCTCTGATTGGGAGACTGTGGGCGGCCCTCTCTGGTAGAAGGGCGCTGAAGCTTCCGTTGACGCTGTTCCTTGGGTTTGTTGGAAGGGCAACACTTGTCATAGTGGCCCAGACGGCCGCACACATTGCACTGGACGCGTTTGGCTGGGCACCGTACTGTGAGTGACCAGTGGCCCTTACGGTCACAACTGTTGCAGGTAGACTGAGCAGCTGGACATACCTGTGTTCCGTGCTGCTTACCACAGTTGTTGCAAAATGAACCGGGCGTGGACGTGGTGGGCGAAGGCGTAGGAGCAGACTTCTTGTCCTTCTTGTACCGGGAAACAGCGCGTACAGCTGTAGGGGGAGCTCGGATGGCAGAGGTGGCACACCTGGCAGCCTCATAGGAGCGACATATCGTCAACACATCCTGAAGAGAAGAGGAAGAGTCGAGGGAGGTGAGGCGTCGGACAAGTTCCTCGTCCTTAACACCCATCAGGATCACCTGCTTCAACTGGGTCTCCTCGCACTGCTGGTGGTGGCCTAAACATATATCTACCTCTTCCGAGGCTCTCTTAAGACGTACATAAAAAGCGTCAAAAGACTCACCCTCCATCTGTCTGCAGCTAAACAATTCCCTCCTGCGCAGAGCTTCATTCTGCTGTCCTTTGATGTGCCGTTGTAGAACGTCCAGTACCTCCTCTACAGACAGCGAAGAGGTTGGGGGTACCTGCAACGTATGTTCTAAGACACGCTGAACTTCCAAGGACAGGCACATACGCAGCTGGATGAGTTGTTTAGGCTGTGACAAACTCTGGAGATCCACCATTGTAGCATAATCAGCCCACCGCCGCCGCCATTCGCGAAAAGTCTGGAAATTTACATCAGGCTCCAAGATGGGCGGTGTTTGAGCTGCTGCTTTAGGTGGGGCTGGGGGGCGTGAAGGAAGCATGGATGAGGTATCTGAACCATTCAGTACCGAGGCAGTGTTAGAGCCAGGGGCTTGGTTAACAGTGAGGCGAGATATCAAGGCTTCAAACCGTGCACTGTCTTCCATTCTCCGTTGGTGGTCTCGTTCTGCCTCTGCTTGCCTTCTGTGCTCATCCGCCAAACGTCTGTGAGCTTCATCCTCGCGTCTCTCATCTCTCATAAACTTCATTAAGGCAATTATCTCTGGAGATAACGCTGAATGTTGAGGTGAAGGGCTGCGCGATGTTGTGGGAGCTGGGCCGGCCTGGTCATCCATCTCTGGGGGACTATCATCCGCTTGACTCATCCAGGCGCTGGGTCCACGGCTACGTAAGGCATGAGACATAACTACTTTATCTGTGTACTGTGTCTTAAATCAGTGTTGACCGGTCAGCCCGTCGTATCAACAAGATTTCAGACAAAAAATTTAATTCAATACACAGATAAGTAGGTTATATATATAAAATATATATAATGAAGCCGCGCGGTCAGCAAGTGTTAGTACATGTATGTGTGTGTGTCCCAGGCAGGCAGAGCGTCTCGCCCCAGCTGTGAGGGGGGGTGGAGGCGGCGCTGTGAGGGAGGGGGGTGGAGATAGGAGTAGCTCAGTCGCTCTCTGTAAACGGTCAGAGGAGGGTGCGCTGAGCTCTACACCCCACAAATGCCCAGAACATGCCGTATACCTTGGAAATCCGTTCGAACAAGGTCACACATGAATGGCACGAAACACACAATGCACTAAACACTTCACAGAAAATCACTGTCACTGACACTGCTCAAAGTTGCGAAATTCTTCGAGGGATGACGCGGGGTTGACCCAAGGCGGGGATCCATCAGCCGGCTTTCCACAAACTTGCACTAATCACTCGTAATAATCCAGTAAAACTACGCACTGCGCCATGTTAGATGTTCTGGGTAATAAGTTCTATATACAGGAGAGAACACAAACACCTGTATAGTTTTGTAGGTTCGGTTTACTGGATAAGAGTATGTACACAGAGGTGGATAGCACTGCTCCCTAGCTAAGGTCCTGGTCAACTACCATAGACGACGTATGGCAAGTGATACATTAGCAGCTTCCATACGTCGCCAGGCACATTAATTAAGCGTGTGGGATATGGTAATAACATTGCCACACGCTGCTAGCTAGGCTGAATAAATATAAATGGAGCACATACATAATATACATACATAATACATAATCCAGCATACATAATATACATACAGATGTCATCATTTCCTTGTTCTGTGTACTGTCTTATAAGGATCCCGCACCCTGCCCTACCACTTGACATAACTGAACCGTCACAATATACATGCAATGTGTTTATTTTAGGCAAATTATTAATCTTATTCCCATTAACAGTGATAGTATGATTGCTTGGCTGAACATCTTTCAAATTAGTTTTAAGAGTTGGAAGACCTATTAAACCGTCAGCTGGTAAATTAAAGTCTTGGATCACATAAAAATCTGCAGAAAAGGATATACCACGTCTAGAAAAATGTAGTGGTAATGTTACCATTCCTGTTATAACCAGCTGAGTACCGGAAACTCCTTAGAGATCGGTGTCAGTAGGTCGAATAAAAAATTCTCAGTGAGGGGATCTACGTTGTAACTCTTGATAGCATGCCAAAGAAAGTACGTTTGCACAAGCACACATATCAATGTCTAACGCTAACTTGACTGACCCAACCCTCGCCGGAATTGATAACACTTCCGCTTTGGTTAGCGCCGCTATTAATGAGGCTGTAACAGAAGCGTTGTCGCATGTTGGTAGTGGTGTAGCTACCCTATGTCAATCAGGGACTGACGTTGGTCTTCCTCCGACTTCTTGTAAAAACGACGGCTTGGCTTACCGTGGTGGGATATATGGGTAACTCCATCCCTATTTGTCTACATCGTCGGACTGCTGAACAATCCTCCGTAGTATGGGTGGGAAAATCATGGTATAAACACCACACGTCAGCTGTCTGGTCTGAAGCAGACCTGGTTTGAGCAGCTGTTGCATAAGTCTTCGGTGGGCCTAGTCGCTATGGTGGTTGAAGGGTTGGTTTGTTTTTAAACTTATCACCACTTTGTTGGAGTTGGTAACAAAAACCAACAGTATGACCATTTTTCTTGCAATGTGTGAATACTAAATGTTGCTTCTTTGTTGCTGAGTCCTTAGGAACTCATTGCTGAATTGACGCTACAGGTGTTACTGTCCTTGCTAGGGGAGTACGTGATGATTTAATAGCGATCTTGGCTGCACAATCCAAAATATCCTCATCGGGCTTATAATCATGTGTCTTTGCATGAATATATGCCGGGTCACGGATTGTGAGGATGAAACCAAGGAACTCCATTAATTGTGCAAAACTGTCTAGATACATATTAATGTGCTCATCCACCCAGGGTGAACCACCAAAATTGGTAAGATATCTTGACAGACCTCGCCAGCAAGAGAAACACTTCTCATCGTGTCTTCTGCACGTATCGTCCATGGCAGATGATCAACCGACCTAAACATCCAGTTCAGGTGACCCTGCTGTGCGCCTAATTCAAATAGACCAATTATAGTTTTCCTAAACTTCTCATAAGTGGGATGTGCAAGGCCACTGTCGTCCAAAAGTTTGCTTGCATATGTACCTTCTTTGATGTGACCGCGTACAAATGGGGAAAAACAGTATGCTTACATTTTTAGTAATAAATAATACCTCAGACTAAAGTTAGGATAATATAATTGACATTGCTGGATTCCTTGCAAGACAGGGAATATTTTGAATATAAACGTCATATATTTTGCACAAAAGATAAAATTTTTGCTCTTTCTAATAAATTTCGTAAATTAGATCTAAAATTTGTATGTCTAATGAAAATTTACGATGTTTATATTTAAAATAATCACAATCTTATAAGAATTCCAGCAATGTAAATTATATTCTGGCCTGGTAATTTGTATGAATTTTATGAGCTAAAACAAATACAGGTACAGTAGTACCCCGATTTACGCAGTCAATTGAACCCACAGGGTACCACATAAAGTGAAATCCGCATAAAGTGAACAACAGAACATATGGGATTAATTCCAATAGAGACTGGCCCGATCCCCAAACTCCACTTTTTGACGACACACAACTATGTTGTAGTAAAAATATTATCTTAACTTTATGATGGTATGCACACACAATTAATATAGAAGAGGTTAGGTTAGGAAAAATAAAGGTTAGGTTAGGAAAAATAAAGGTTAGGTTAGGAAAACTAAAGGTTGGGTGTAACACTTACGTTAGTAGAAGAGATGGGTCGGCATACGGGGATGGAGGCTGGTTCCGAGCCAGAGGGCAGATTACTGGCCCTCAGGTGAATCACCATTACTAGGTGCATCACCATCACTATCAGTCATAGTTGTCAGGGCCTCCCTGACAAATCCCTCAAAGTCACTTTCACTGTCACTATCACTGGCTCTGGCTGGCTGTGGTGGGTTACGGGCGAAGAACTCGGAAATGCTTTTTTGACGGCTAGTGTTGATGTTGTCTTGATATACAATCAACACATCAACCCGCCAGGATTCGAACCCACGGCCCACAATCCTATAACTGTGACCGGGGAACGCTAACCGCTGGACCACGAGGATAATAAAAGCGTTCCTAGACTTTGTTATATTTCACACAAAGCCTGTTCAACGAGCTTATGGCGCCGTGAACCTCTAATGGGGACCACCCATATCACGTAGGTGGTCAGAGTAACGTTTTACCAAATCCGGCTTTGGTAAAACGTTACTCTGACCACCTACGTGATACGGGTGGTCCCCATTAGAGGTTCACGGCGCCATAAGCTCGTTGAACAGGCTTTGTGTGAAATATAACAAAGTCTAGGACTGCTTTTAGTATCCTGGTGGTCCAGCGGTTAGCGTTCCCCGGTCACAGTCATAGGATTGTGGGCCGTGGGTTCGAATCCTGGCGGGTTGAGGTGTTGATTGTATGTAGAAGTCCGCGTGCTTTATTGGGCTAATGAAATATATATGGATCCTCGTGTTTCGAAGCCAGATTTGGAAAAAACGTTACTCTGACCACCTACGTGATACGGGTGGTCCCCATTAGAGGTTCACGGCACCATAAGCTCGTTGAACAGGCTTTGTGTGAAATTTAACAAAGTCTAGGATTGCTTTTAGTATCCTGGTGGTCCAGCGGTTAGCGTTACCCGGTCACAGTCATAGGATTGTGGGCCTTGGGTTCGAATCCTGGCGGGTTGAGGTGTTGATTGTATGTAGAAGTCCGCTTGCTTTATTGGGCTAATGAAATATATATATATATATATATATATATATATATATATATATATATATATATATATATATATATATATATATATATATATATATATATATATATATATATATACACACACATACATACATACATACATATACAGTCGGTCCTTACCATACGCGGGGGTTACGTAACAGAGATACCCGTGGATGTTAAAAATCCGCGTATTTTTGCTGCCCCCCCCTCCAAAAAAAAAAAAATCTGGCCCCCCATGTCCTTATTTACCGTATATACCTGTGTGTAGTTCGAGTTTTTAAGACCAAATAGCTTCGTTAGGTTGAAAAATATTTACCAGTAACTACCAGTAAACAATGGAAACGATGCACCAACACACCACCAGTTGTGAGTGGCGGTACAGTTGCCAGGGCAGATCTCTTGCGACATCATAGCAAGCCCAAAGTAGCCAAATCCATGGTATGGTAGCACAGGACGATGTAAAACATAAAGTATTCATTTATTAAAGTTTATTTATAGATACTGTACAATGTGTACATAAATTTTTTTTCATTCCATTTGAAACATCAATCTTTGTTAATTAAATTTGAAACAAAAGAAAACTACGATACCGCATTTTCATTAAAATATTACATCACAAGTATACTTTACCTTTACTGTGACTGAATGAATATACGTATTCTCAGAAATAAATGTGGAAATATAATATTTTTGCTGGAATGACGTACATATTACAGTGGAAAGTGGGATAAAATCATGACGAAAACAATGACTTTCGCTTTCTTTCGTTATTCAAAAGATTTTACCGTAATTGCTTTTCGAATGGTTTTCAGTTAAAAAACTGTTGTACTCGTACTGTATTACAATAATATTCTATCCTATCATTAGCCTTATAATCCCACAACTGAAAACCATTCGAAAAGCGATTACGGTAACATCTTTTGAACGAAAGAAAGAGAAAGTCATTGCTTTCGTCACAATTTTATCCCACTTTCCACTGTAATGCGTACATCATTTCAGCAAAAATATTACATTTCCATGTTCTCAGAAATAAATGGTAGTTTTGTTGACACGTAATGTACAGTATTTAATATTAAAATGCAAAAAGAGCTATAAAAACAATTAATACACCCGTAATGTACTGGCTGGTATCTCCACTCGTCCCTGCTCCCGCGTCCAAGGTCACAACTCCTCCCAACTCGCTCCCTCTACTCCCTCCTTAGCTTTCTTCACCTCCTGTCCGTCACTACTGCCGACAACAAACACAAATGTATTGTGAATAACTGCACCTCCACTTCCTATGTACAGTACTGAACTGTACTGTGCTGTGCATTTTTACAAACAATAAACATGGCAAGAAAAGCTATTAAAAAAAAAGAGATAAAAATTTCACTTTACTGTACCATACCTATCCTCGGCGACAGGACGGGGGTCATCGGGCTCATCGTCACTCAATTCCATAACGGGTGGTGAAGTGGGGGCGACGGTGGATTCAGCTGCTTCCTCATTGCCGCCAGTGATTGATGGTGTTAAATCTCTCCTTCGGTGATCATAGAACATGGTGATGGGGAGTTGTCGTCTCTTTCTTTTCATTTCTTCCATGATGTTTTTGTATGGAGCAAAAACGTCATCCATCCCTCGCATGAATTTCAGGGCACGCACCATGGAGGGGTCCATACTATAGGCCACGTTTTTCAGTGCCTCAATATTCCAGGTCATCTCCCCCAACTTCTCCAACGTTATTTCTTGGTGCTCTTCCTCTTCCTCTTCCTTGCCTGAGTCTACTAACTCCTGTAGATCCTCCTCGGTCAGCTCAGTGTCGTGCTCTTCAATTAGCTTCCTAATCTCGTCCTCTGCCATGTCCTGGAAGCCTTCAGCAGCCACTTTCTTTGACAGTGCCAGGGTCTTTCTGAATATTTTCATTAAAATCCATCAAAATCATTTTCCTTGTCATCGTCTTAAGCACCAAACAGCTCCTCCCAGTCTTCTCCTTGAACAGGGCTAGAGGGTACGTGTTTTTCGAATCGTTTTCAATTAAAAAATGTTACAGCACATGTATATTTTACCTAAACTGTGCCTGAATGAATATATTCTCAGAAATAAATAGTAGTTTTGCTGAAACGTGATGTATTTCAATGTAAAATAGGATAAGATACATGACGAAAACAAAAGACTTTACCTAACCTTCCGATGTTCAAGAGATGTTACTCGTTTTTTTAATAGTTTTCGGTTAAAATACTGTTATATTACAATGATATTCTATTTATATACTACATTCACGGAAATGTAATATTTTTGCTGAAATGACGTACGTATTACAGTGGAAAGTGGGATAAAATCGTGACGAAAACAATGACTTTCGCTTTCTTTCGTTCAAAAGATGTTACCGTAATCGCTTTTCAAATGGTTTTCAGTTAAAAAAACTGTTGCATCACAAGTGAATTAGGATAGAATATTATTGAAATACAACAGTTTTTTAACAAAACCATTCGAAAAGCGATTACGGTAACATCTTTTGAACGAAAGAAAGCGAAAGTCATTGCTTTCGTCACGATTTTATCCCACTTTCCACTGTAATACGTACGTCACTTCAGCAAAATATTACATTTCCATATTCTCAGAAATAAATACAGTGAACCCTCGCTTTACGCGGTTTCACTTTACGCTTTTCTACATTTACGCGGTACCCTGCCAGAACCGGAATTCCCACTTTTCGCGGTGCATCTACTCATATACGCGGGTGAAGTATAATTTTTTTATTTAGCTCATAAAATTCATACAAATTATCCGGCCAGAATATAATTTACATTGCTGGAATTCTTACAATTTGGTGATCATTTTGAATATAAGCATCATAGATATTGCATTAGACATACAAATTTTAGATCTAATGCAAGTATTTTGTTTACTCAGAGCAAATATGTTATCTTTTGTGCAAAATATATGAAGTGTATATTCAAAATATTCCTGGTCTTGCAAGAAATCCAGCAATGTCAATTATATTATCCTAACTTTAGTCTGAGGTATTATTTATTACTAAAAATGTAAATATACTGTTATAACCCAATCATTTCTCTGGTAGGGAGGGAAGGTGGGGGTGAGGGGTAGGGAGGGAGGGAGGGACCCAGGGAGCAGGTGGGAAAAGGGGGGGAGGTGGAGTATTTTGATTGACAGATAGTATTTCGGTAAGTATATTTTGTATATTTATTGAAGATATTTGTTTTAGCTCATAAAATTCATACAAATAATCGGGCCAGAATATAATTTACATTGCTGGAATTCTTACAATTTGATGATCATTTTGAATATAAACATCATACATTTTGCATTAGACATACAAATTTTAGATCTACTTTAAGTATTTTGTTTACTCTGAGTAAATATGTTATCTTTTGTGCAAAATATATGACATTTATATTCAAAATATTCCTGGTCTTACAAGGAATCCAGCAATGTCAATTATATTATCCTAACTTTAGTTTGAGGTATTATTTATTACTATACCTTAAAATCTAGTGGTTTTCCCCCCAAACATTTCTCAGAGAGGGAAGAGCTAGGAGTGTGAGAAGAGGGGGAGGGAGTTGAGTCCATTATTTGAATGGACATTAACTTGGCGACTGTATTTCTCTATTTCTCTTAAGTATTAATTGTGTGCATGTACCATCATAAAATTAAGATGTTATTTTTACTAGAACATAGGTATTGTGTCGGAAAAAGTGGAGTTTTGGGGTCAGCCGGTCTCTATTTCATTTAATCCCATATGTTATGTTGTTCACTTTACGCGTTTCTCGCTTTACGCGGCCTCGTGGGTTCAATTGACCGCGTAAAGTGAGGGTTCACTGTAGTAGTTTTGCTGAAACGTAATGCATTTCAATGTAAATTAGGATCAACTACATGAAAACAAAAGACTTTACCTAACCTTCCGATGTTCAAGATATGTTACTCGTTTTTTTAGTAGTTTTCGGTTAAAATACTCTTATATTAGTGTTATTCTATTCATACTGTGCTTGATATAATACATTCACGGAATTGTAATATTTTTGCAACTACAATGCTGATGTCAACACAAGCGTGGTTACAGTGAGACTGACTGAGTAAGGGAGAGCTATGCGTTTGTGTGTGAGGTTGCAGGAGCGGGCGGTGTCCCGTGTTCGGTGCCGCGTGCGAGTTGAATGTACTTCAATTACTTCAATGTACAGAATATTCCTCCGGCGGGGCAATCCGCATATTTGCAAATCCGTGAATGCTAAACCCGCGTATGTTAAGGGCCGACTGTACTCAGATATTTTCTCAAGGAATATTTGCCGTAACTCAAAAGGATTACATTCTTTTTTTTTTAACTCTAGCTTATCAATTCTCACAGATACACTCTCCATGAACCAAGGTTTCAAATAAACTTTGTTTGGCAAAGGTTCACACAAATCTACAATATTATATTCACACAACATCTGACAAAGTTTTTTAGTATAAGTATTCATCTTAAAATTACTAGTTATTGCATAAGTAAATTTATCAACAGCAGACTTCAGATACCCATCACCACGCCTAATAAGCCTTAGAGTAGAAATGACAGTTAACTCTCTAATTCTGTGTATTATGCTCGGGACATTTAGCTCCATCCTCATAATCTCTATTCTTGTCGTCTTTGGACAACGAAGCACAATCCTCATTGCTTCATTCTGAATAAGCTCTAATGGCCTAAGATCTTTTCCTGAGTAAGAAGCTAGAACTGGAGCTAAATAATCAATGATACTCCTAACTGTACTCAAGTACGTACATAGATCTTAAAACTGGTATACCAACACCATTTGCTCTATTTGACAAAACTTTCAGAGGTTTTAGCCGAGCTGTACATATATTTTTGACATAAGTAATTTGATCCTTAACATTATTATTTACACCCACAAACATTCCCAGATATTTGTAACTGGATACTTTTTGCAATTTTATTCCATTTAGCCAAAATTCTTTTCCATTTACTGCCCTTCACTGAGATTTGGTTTTATTTTAATTAATGACCAGTCCCAAGGAGAGACAAAGATACTGCAGCTGATCAATGACCCTAGACATATCTTCCTCATTCTTACATCAGATCAGAATGTCATCAGCATAAATGATTACTTGGGACTCGCCCTGAAATTTGTAACTAGCCATTCTGTTCATAAGAATATTAAAAAGCATAGGGCTAAGAACGCCACCTTGTGGGGTACCCAACCCTAGACTTTTTCTTCCGATTCATGACCTTGAAACCAGACACTCACTTTTCTGTTAGTTAAGTAATCTGTAATCCACATCAATAATTTCCCATTTATACAAGACTTTCTAAGATCACTTCCTTATTTGCCGTATCAAAGGCACTTTTAAGGTCTGCAAACAGTCTACAGTTGACATTAGCATTACTAAGACATTTAATCACACAATCTGTAGTGCTTTTACCCTTTAAAAATCCAAACACATTACTAGACAAGAGACCATCAATTGTATACAATATATTTAATACCATTCGCTCCATCATTGTAGATAGACAAGATGTAAATGATATGGGTCTTTGATCACTATCACCCTTAGGCACAGGAACAATGAGTGCCATTTTATCTCCACACACCTTAGATTCATGCATTTTTCCACAGAATCTACACCGAAAATCATTATGGCATTTCCACGCCATATGCCCCCACTTGTAACACTTATAACATATTACTGGAGATTCGTTGTAGACAGCAACCCGTTTATATCCCACACATCTCACAAAGACCTTCTCTGGCGCTGGACCTTTGATTAGCGCAATTAGCTGTGGCATAGGTACTAGTTCTCCATCAATTTTAATTACACGTCTCTTGGCCCCAAAAAATCTATCGTCAGCCAACACATCCACGGGGTCGAGGTAAACAGGATAATCAAAAAGAATGATCTTCATACATTTCCCAATGGACTCCACAGGCTTTTTCATCACTACATTCTCAAATCCTTCTGTAGTTAAATATCTAACTGCTGCCTCATCCTTCATAGTAATATAAGGAATATGTTTACCTTCTTTAAAGAGCACTTGATGGCACTTAGCGAGTCTAACTGAGCACTTTACCTCATCATGAAAATCCAGGCCATTATTCTTGGGGAAGTAAAGACGTGGCCTCCTTGATGAGTTGCTGCCGTCTACACCATCAATGGGGTTTAAACTCGTTGTACTGATCATGGTTGAAGAATGACTCACACCATCAATTTTCTTTCTCTTATCCACCAAGAGGGAAATATTATCTTCACTACTTGTACCTTCTCTATTCCTCCTTTTATTCTTCTTTTCGTATTAACAACTTTAAACGGCTCTTGTTCGTCACATTCACTGCTGCTGGACAGCTCCAAATCCGACAACAGTCCTCCTGCAGTACCCTGGGCTACATTGCTGTGTCTGCTGTATCCACCACCCAATTCAGTCATTTAATAAGCGACCTGCTCGCTGAAGCTCTTCCGTCAGCCATAACAGTTCGTATCCAACCAGGGAGGTGTAGGAGAACGACCTCACTACACTAGGACAGTTTCACTACACTAGTACATCTTCACTACACTAGTACATCTTCACTACAACACTAGTACATCTTCACTACACTAGTACATCTTCACTACACTAGTACATCTTCACTACAACAATAGCACATCTTCTCTACACTATTTCATGTTCACTACAACACTAGTACATCTTCACTACACTAGTACATCTTCACTACACTAGTACATGTTCACTACAACACTAGTACATCTTCACTACACTCGTACATCTTCACTATAACACTAGTACATCTTCACTACACTAGTACATCTTCACTACAACACTAGTACATCTTCACTACACTAGTACATCTTCACTACACTAGTACTTCATGTCCTCAATATTAATTCAAATATTGTAAAATTCCAACCATATTAGTTTAAAACTGAACCAAGTCCGGAATTTTGAAATTGACCTCACCAGACATTACAAAGAAACCAACCATCACCATCATGCGCTTTGCAATTGTTGAAGGTAAGGGTCAAGATGCCTTATTGGTGTTCATACCCAATAATCACCTGGAGTGGCTTAATCCCAGGGTGATCCTTGAATACGACCCCACCATGGACGCTGAGGAGTACCCACCTAAGGCTGTGATTTGGGTCCCTGATCAGTTCATCATCTCTGTTAATTTGGAGATGGTGTCCTCCAGAACACAGACCATAACCCACATGCTACCACCAGCTACACCCTGCCGGGAACCTCACAGGCGCCACGAGGACCACAGGCGCCACGAGGAGCAACAGTTCCACAGGCGCCATGAGGAGCAACAGTTCCACAGGCGCCACGAGGAGCAACAGTTCAACAGGCGCCACGAGGAGCAACCGTTCCACAGGCGCCACGAGGAGCAACCGTTCCACAAGCGCCGTGACGAGCGGTTCTATGAAGAGCGGCGGTTACGCGAAGAGCCTCGATTCCAAGGCCTCTGTCACAACTGCTCAGAGCTACGATGCCGCAGTCGTCAGGCACCGCGGTTCCACGACCATTACTGATACAATTGCTGATCAGTCGCGTCAACCCAAATATAATAAATTGTAAAACATTAATAAATTTTGTTGTTGTTGTTTAATTGTTTTCTTTGTTCTTTATTACATTTTATGGAACAAGTACTGATTTATTTGATTATATTCACACGAATATTATTTTTTAAATTGTTTTACTTGAAAAAAACAAATTCCAATTAGAGTACAATGATGACTGTGTTGTAGTGAAGAATAATGATAGCATTCCACACGTCTTGGTGGAAACTCTTCAGGTGATCCAAAAATATAAAAGGTTTAAAATATCATAAAATAGAGTATTTTTAATTTCTTAATGCAAATAAAATCTAAATAAAAGATAAAATTATATAGTAAAAAAGGAATTTAAAAGCCAATTTATGTAACTTAGAGAACGCTTCTCTCTCACCTTCTCTCTAACCTTCTCTCTCTCTCTCTCACCTCTCTAACCTTCTCTCTCTCTCTCACCTTGTCTCTCACCTTCTCTCTCACCTTCTCTCTCTGTTAACTAATTTTTTGCACTAAATGGAGAAAATTAAATATTTTTTCATATCCAAACATTTATGATTTTTTTCTTT
>NW_024729329.1:0-8375 GCF_018991925.1 Homarus americanus
TGATTATTGCAACCACGACCATGATTATAACAACCACGACCATGATTATAACAACCACGAACATGATTATAACAACCACGACCATGATTATAACAACCACGACTATGATTATAACAACCACGACCATGATTATAACAACCACGACCATGATTATAACAACCACGACCAAGATTAAAACAACCTCGACCATGATTATATCAACCACGACCATGATTATAACAACCACGACCATGATTATAACAACCACGACCATGATTATAGCAACTACGACCATGATTATAACAACCACGACTATGATTATAACAACCACGACCATGATTATAACAAGCAAGACCATGATCATAACAACGACGACTCTATGATTATAAAATCCACGGCCATGATCATAACATCCACGACCAAGATTAAAACAACCACGACTATGATTATAACAACCAGGACCATGATTAAAACAACCACGACCATGATTATAACAACCATGACCATGATTATAACAACCACGACCATGATTATAACAACCACGACACATGATTATAAAAACCATGACTATGATTATAACAACCACGACCAAGATTAAAACAACCACGACTATGATTATAACAGCCACGACCATGATTATAACAACCACGACCATAATTAAAACAACCACGACCATGATTATAACAAACACGACCATGATTATAACAACCATGACTATGATTATAACAACCACGACCATAATTATAACAACCACGACCATGATTATAACAACCACGACCATGATTATAACAACCACGACCATGATTATAACAACCACGACCAGGATTAAAACAACCACGACTATGATTATAACAACCAGGATCATGATTATAAAAACCACGACCAAGATTAAAACAACCACGACTATGATTATAACAACCAGGATCATGATTATAACAACAACGACCATGATTAAAACAACCACGACTATGATTATAACAACCACGACCATGATTATAACAACCACGACCATGATTATAACAACCACGACCATGATTAAAACAACCACGACCATGATTATAACATCCACAACCAAGATTAAAACAACCACGACTATGATTATAACAACCACGACCATGATTAAAACAACCACGACCATGATTATAACAACCACGACCATGATTATAACAATCACGACCATGGTTATACAATCACGACCAAGATTATAACAACCACGACAATGATTATAACAACCACGACCAAGATTAAAACAACCACGACCATGATTATAACAACCACGACCATGATTATAACAACCACGAACAAGATTAAAACAACCACGACTATGATTATAACAACCACGACCAAGATTAAAACAACCACGACCATGATTATAGCAACCATGACCATGATTATAACAACCGACCGCGAGTTATAGCAACCACGACCATGATTATAACAGCCACGACAATGATTATAACAACCACGACCATGATTATAACAACAAAACCATGATTATAACAACCACGACCATAATTATTACAACCACGACCATGATTATAACAACCACGACCAAGATTAAAACAACCACGACTATGATTATAACAACCAGGATCATGATTAAAACAACCACGACCAAGATTAAAACAACCACGACTATGATTATAACAACCACGACCATGATAATAACAACCACGACCATGATTATAACAACCACGACCAAAATTAAAACTACCACGACCATGATTATAACATCCACGACCAAGATTAAAACAACCACTACCATGATTATAACAACCACTTCTATGATTATAACAACCACGACCATGATTATAACAACCACGACTATGATTATAGCAACCACGACCAAGATTATAACAACCACGACCATGATTATAACATCCACGACCAAGATTAAACAACCACGACTATGATTATAACAACCAGGATCATGATTATAACAACCACGACCAAGATTAAAACAACCACGACTATGATTATAACAACCAGGATCATGATTATAACAACCACGCATCAAGATTAAAACAATAACCACGACTATGATTATAATAACCAATATCTGCGATTATAATAACCACGACTATGATTAAACAACCATGACCATGATTACGACAACCACGACCATGATTATAAATAAACTACGACCTTCGAAGATTGCAACAACCAATGACTCAAGATTATAATAACCATGAAAATGATTAATAATAACCACGACTCAAGACCAAAACAACCACGACCGTTATATCAACCACGACTGGCGATTATAACAACCATGACCAAGATTAAAACAACCACGACCAAGTTATAACAACCACGATCATGATTATAACAACCACGACCAAGATTAAAACAACCACGACTATGATTATAACAACCAAGACCATGATTAAAACAACCATGACCATGATTATAATAACCACGACCAAGATTATAACAACCACGACCATGATTATAACAACCACGACCAAGATTAAAACAACCAAGACCAAGTTATAACAACCACGACCATGATTATAACAACCACCACCAAGATTAAAACAACCACGACTATGATTATAACAACCACGATGAAGATTATAACAACCACGACCATGATTATAACAACCACGACCAAGATTAAAACAACCACGACCAGGTTATAACAACCACGACCATGATTATAACAACCACGACCATGATCATAACAACCACGACCAGGATTAAAACAACCACGACTATGATTATAACAACCAGGATCATGATTATAAAAACCACGACCAAGATTAAAACAACCACGACTATGATTATAACAACCAGGATCATGATTATTACAACAAAGACCAAGATTAAAACAACCACGACTATGATTATAACAACCACGACCATGATTATAACAACCACGACCATGATTATAACAACCACGACCAAGATTAAAACAACCACGACCATGATTATATCATCCACAACCAAGATTAAAACAACCACGACTATGATTATAACAACCACGACCATGATTAAAACAACCACGACCATGATTATATAAACCACGACCATGATTATAACAATCACGACCATGGTTATAAAAATCACGACCAAGATTATAACAACCACGACAATGATTATAACAACCACGACCAAGATTAAAACAACCACGACCATGATTATAACAACCACGACCATGATTATAACAACCATGAACAAGATTAAAACAACCACGACTTTGATTATAACAACCACGACCAAGATTAAAACAACCACGACCATGATTATAGCAACCATGACCATGATTATAACAACCACGACCATGATTATAGCAACCACGACCATGATTATAACAACCACGACAATGATTATAACAACCACGACCAGGATTAAAACAACCACGACTATGATTATAACAACCAGGATCATGATTATAACAACCACGACCAAAATTAAAACAAACACGACTATGATTATAACAACCAGGATCATGATTATAACAACAACGACCATGATTAAAACAACCACGACTATGATTATAACAACCACGACCATGATTATAACAACCACGACCATGATTAAAACAACCACGACCAAGATTAAAACAACTACGACCATGATTATAACATCCACGACCAAGATTATAACAACCACGACTATGATTATAACAACCACGACCAAGATTATAACATCACGACCAAGATTATAACAACCACGACTATGATTATAACAACCGACCAAAGGTCAAAACTACCCACGACCGCCCAGTTATAACATCACGACCGAATTAAAACAACCACGACTATGATTAAAACAACCGACCATGATTATAGCCGACCATGATTATAACAACCACGACCAGATTAAAACTACCACGACCGCGTTAACATCCCGACCAAGATTAAAACAACCACGACTATGATTAAAACAGCCACGACCGCCAGTTATAACAACCACCAATATGATTATAACAACCACGACCGCGTTGTAACAACCACGACCAAGATTAAAATTAACCACGTCCGCGATTATAACAACCGACTATGATTATAATAACCACGACCAGATTAAAACACTTTACGACTATAGTTAAAACAACCACGAATATGATTATAACTACCACGAACATGATTATAACAACACCGACCATGATTATAACAACCACGACCATGATTATAACAACCACGACCATGATTATAACAACCACGACCATGATTATAACAACCACGACCATAATTATAACAACCACGACCAAGATTAAAACAACCACGACTATGATTAAAACAACCACGACCAAGATTAAAACAACCACGACCATGATTATACCAACCACAACCATGATTATAGCAACCACAACCATGATTATAACCACGACTATGATTATAACAACCACGACCATGAATATAACAACCACGACCATGATTATAACAACAACGACTATGATTATAGCAACCACGACCATGATTATAGCAACCACGACCATGATTATAACAACCACGACCATTATCATAACAACCAAGACCATGATTATAGCAACCACGACCATGATTATAACAACCACGACTATGATTATAACAACCACGACCATAATTATAACAACCACGACCATGATTATAACAACCACGAACATGATTATAACAACCACGATCATGATTATAACGACCACGACCAGGATTAAAACAACCACGACTATGATTATAACAACCAGGATCATGATTATAACAACCACGACCAAAATTAAAACAAACACGACTATGATTATAACAACCAGGATCATGATTATAACAACAACGACCAAAATTAAAACAACCACGACTATGATTATAACAACCACGACCATGATTATAACAACCACGACCATGATTATAACAACCACGACCAAGATTAAAACAACTACGACCATGATTATAACAACCACGACCAAGATTATAACAACCACGACTATGATTATAACAACCACGACCATGATTAAAACAACCACGACCATGATTATAACAACCACGACCATGATTATAACAACCACGACCAAGATTATAACAACCACGACCATGATTATAACAACCACGACCAAGATTAAAATAACCACCACCATGATTATAACAACCACGACCATGATTATAACAACCACGACCAAGAATAAAACAACCACGACCAAGATTAAACCAACCACGACCAAGATTAAAACAACCACGACTATGATTAAAACAACCACGACTATGATTATAACAACCACCACTATGATTATAACAACCACGACCATGATTATAACAACCCGACAATGATTATAACAACCACGACCGATTATAACAACAAAACCGCCAGATTATAACAACCACGACCATAATTATAACAACCACGACCATGATTATAACAACCACGACCAAGATTAAAACAACCCGCGACTATGATTATAACAGCAGGATCATGATTGCCAGCCGACCAAGATTAAAACAACCACGACTATGATTATAACAACCACGACCATGATTATAACAACCACGACCATGATTATAACAACCACGACCAAAATTAAAACTAACACGACCATGATTATAACAACCAAGACCATGATCACAACAACGACGACTCTATGATTATAAAATCCACGACCATGATCATAACATCCACGACCAAGATTAAAACAACCACTACCATGATTATAACAACCACTTCTATGATTATAACAATCACGACCATGATTATAACAACCACGACCATGATTATAACAACCACGACTATGATTATAGCAACCACGACCAAGATTATAACAACCACGACCATGATTATAACATCCACGACCAAGATTAAAACAACCACGACTATGATTATAACAACCAGGATCATGATTATAACAACCACGACCAAGATTAAAACAACCACGACTATGATTATAACAACCACGATCATGATTATAACAACCACGACCAAGATTAAAACAACCACGACTATGATTATAACAACCACGACCATGATTAAAACAACCATGACCATGATTATAACAACCACGACCATGATTATAGCAACCACGACCATGATTATAACAACCACGACCAAGATTATAACAACCACGAAAATGATTATAACAACCACGACCAAGATTAAAACAACCACGACCAAGTTATAACAACCACGATCATGATTATAACAACCACGACCAAGATTAAAACAACCACGACTATGATTATAACAACCAAGACCATGATTAAAACAACCATGACCATGATTATAATAACCACGACCAAGATTATAACAACCACGACCATGATTATAACAACCACGACCAAGATTAAAACAACCAAGACCAAGTTATAACAACCACGACCATGATTATAACAACCACCACCAAGATTAAAACAACCACGACTATGATTATAACAACCACGATGAAGATTATAACAACCACGACCATGATTATAACAACCACGACCAAGATTAAAACAACCACGACCAGGTTATAACAACCACGACCATGATTATAACAACCACGACCATGATCATAACAACCACGACCAGGATTAAAACAACCACGATTATGATTATAACAACCAGGATCATGATTATAAAAACCACGACCAAGGTTAAAACAACCACGACTATGATTATAACAACCAGAATCATGATTATTACAACAACGACCAAGATTAAAACAACCACGACTATGATTATAACAACCACGACCATGATTATAACAACCACGACCATGATTATAACAACCACGACCAAGATTAAAACAACCACGACCATGATTATATCATCCACAACCAAGATTAAAACAACCACGACTATGATTATAACAACCACGACCATGATTAAAACAACCACGACCATGATTATATAAACCACGACCATGATTATAACAATCACGACCATGGTTATAAAAATCACGACCAAGATTATAACAACCACGACAATGATTATAACAACCACGACCAAGATTAAAACAACCACGACCATGATTATAACAACCACGACCATGATTATAACAACCATGAACAAGATTAAAACAACCACGACTTTGATTATAACAACCACGACCAAGATTAAAACAACCACGACCATGATTATAGCAACCATGACCATGATTATAACAACCACGACCATGATTATAGCAACCACGACCATGATTATAACAACCACGACAATGATTATAACAACCACGACCAGGATTAAAACAACCACGACTATGATTATAACAACCAGGATCATGATTATAACAACCACGACCAAAATTAAAACAAACACGACTATGATTATAACAACCAGGATCATGATTATAACAACAACGACCATGATTAAAACAACCACGACTATGATTATAACAACCACGACCATGATTATAACAACCACGACCATGATTAAAACAACCACGACCAAGATTAAAACAACTACGACCATGATTATAACATCCACGACCAAGATTATAACAACCACGACTATGATTATAACAACCACGACCAAGATTAGAGCAACCACGACCATATTATAACAACCACGACAATGATTACCCAACCACGACCCTGATTATAACAACCCGACCATGATTAAAACAACCACGACCATAATTATAACAACCACGACCATGATTATAACAACCACGACCAAGATTAAAACAACCACGACTATGATTATAACAACCAGGATAATGATTATAACAACCACGACCAAGATTAAAACAACCACGACTATGATTATAACAACCACGACCATGATTATAACAACCACGACCATGATTATAACAACCACGACCAAGATTAAAACAATCACTACCATGATTATAACAACCACTTCTATGATTATAACAATCACGACCATGATTATAACAACCACGACCATGATTATAACAACCACGACTATGATTATAGCAGCCACGACCAAGATTATAACAACCACGACCATGATTATAACATCCACGACCAAGATTAAAATAACCACGACTATGATTATAACAACCAGGATCATGATTATAACAACCACGACCAAGATTAAAACAACCACAACTATGATTATAACAACCAGGATCATGATTATAACAACCACGACCAAGATTAAAACAACCACGACTATGATTATAACAACCACGAACATGATTATAACAACCACGACCATGATTATAACAACCACGACCAAGATTAAAATAACCACCACCATAATTATAACAACCACGACCATGATTATAACAACCACGACCAAGATTAAAACAACCACGACCAAGATTAAACCAACCACGACCAAGATTAAAACAACCACGACTATGATTAAAACAACCACGACTATGATTATAACCACCACCACTATGATTATAACAACCACGACCATGATTATAACAACCACGACCAAGATTAAAACAACCACGTCCATGATTATATCAACCACGACTATGATTATAACAACCACGACCAAGATTAAAACAACCACGACTATGATTAAAACAACCA
>NW_024729330.1:0-7368 GCF_018991925.1 Homarus americanus
ATAATATATGTTTAGTTGATGATTATGTAGGTAATTCGGGGAGTGTAATATATACATGTAATTATATGTAAATAGCCCATATCTGTATAAGGAGTACTGTCCTCAGTTAACCATCACGTGAATTCTTGCCTGACCAAATTTTTAATGAAAATCATTGATCACCTACAACCCTAACCTAACCTAACCAGTCACTCATATGACTCAAAACAAATGCCAGATGTCAAGGAACCTTTGGCTTTAGTGGTATTTGTTCACTTGTAACTGTAGTTCAATATTTAAGACAAAATTTGACATCTCATAAGGGTTGTATTAGACGACCAAAACTAGAGAAAAAGGAAGACTTTTCAAAAAATATAATATAATAAACTTTGTCCAAAGTTATAACTTTATGATAAATTTAGTATTACATTAATATTAGCCCCCATCAGCTTATTTCACCTTAAGGTTAACCACCCTAAGATATCTTACCTAATACCATCAGGTAGTGGTAAGGTTGTTGTATAATGTAAAAACTGCCGTAGTAACGATAATTAAACACCACAGGTGTTGAAGTACAAAACACAACAATAACGACACACGTATATCGTTGAGGCATATATAAGTTGTAATTACAAGTGAAATGTATTTGTAATGATTATCACCACTTGTTGGCTTACTAGCCGGTCGACTGATGTGTTTTCTGTTACGACCTTCATTGTCGTGTTATTGTTTTAACCGGTCGAGTGGCCAGACCCCAGATATAAAGAAGTTAATTATTATTGTTCATTGTTGCCAAATTATCAAAATAGAGGCATATATGAAGAAAGTCAATATTACCTGCAAAATATCACAAATCTTTTAGCGTTTAACAATTTATAAAAAACGAGGAAGAAGTAGAGAGACAGAGAGAAATACAAGGCCAGATATACAGGCGAAAGAGAGAGAGAGTACAGTAATAGGAAGAACAACAAAAACTGTTAACTTGACGCAACATTATTAGTCTTGAATTTATTGAAAAGTAACAAGAGAGAATTTAACATAATATTAACAGAGATACAATTAACTTGTTAATTTTATCAGGGAAAATAGAAATGATAGTTACATACCCTAGGCAGAGCAAGCGAGGCGCCCATGTTGGCACAGTTCAGCCTGGCGTTGTGGTGGGAGAGGCCACTGCCGACGATGTGATAGGCTTTCCTGCCAATACGCTGAAAAGCCTTCCCGTAGTCTGTGAAGCAGGAAGACGCATATATAATATAAATATATATTCTATATATACATATATATATATATATATATATAATATATATATATATATATATAATATATATAATATATATAATATATATAATTATATAGATATAATATATAGATATAGATTATATATATATATATATATATATATATATATATATATATATATATATATATATATATATATATATATATATATATATATATATATATATATATATATATATATATATATATATATATATATATATATATATATATATATATATATATATATATATATATATATATATATATATATATATATATATATATATATATATATGCAAGTAAATCACTATAGGTGCGCGTGATCTAGGTATATGCTGATAACCACAAGGAAAGAAGAAAACACGAAGTTCTAAGCGCTTTCGTGTAATTCACATCTTCAGGGGTGAGTACAAACTAAGGAGAAGTACAAAACAAGGTATATATATACAGAGGAGGGTGAAATCAGGTCCACAATGGTCAGGATCTACATGTCACTAAAGCAGATAAAGCCAACACAGTAGTGATTTTAAACAAAGATGATTATATTTCTAAAATGAATGACCTTTTATGTGATACTATAACATAATATTAACATATTCTATATTCATAAATAATCCTCTCAACACTGTTAACACCCAGTTCAACAGAAAACTGAACTCTCTATTGAGAGGCAAAGCTACTCTCATTAAACATCTTACTTCAACCTCCCCTCCACTGCCATTCATGTACGGTGTAATCAAGACCCACAAGCCCAATAACCCAGCAAGACTCCATCAGCCTGAAGGTCAATCTTCTTATAAATTATCTAAATGGTTAGTTTCTTTACTAAATCTAGTTGGCAACATTTCTAACTCTAATATCAAGAATAATATGGATTTGGTTGATAAACTCAATAACTTACATATTAATTATGATTTTAAACTGGTCAGTTTTGATGTAACATCACTCTTTACAAAGGTCCCAGTTGATGAATTACTAGAGTTCCTCATAGATTCCTGGATAATATTTAATTGCATGTCTCGAAAGACGACTTCATCGAACTCATCAAACTATGTATTAAGTTGTAAATTTGAATTCAATGGAGAATATTATGCTCAAAAATTTGGTATGGCAATGGGTAATCCACTCTCACCTGTATTAAGCAACCTGTATATGGAATTCTTTGAAAAAAACTATTAAGTAATATTTTACCACCTTCAGCAGTCTGGTTTAGATATGTTGATGATGTATTATGTCTCTGGTCATGTAATGAGGACCTAAAGGCTTTCCTGCCAAAACTTAACAACTTAGCCCCTCGATCAAATTCACGGTGGAATTAGAGCAGGACTGTAAGTGCCTTTCCTAGACTGTCTGAACCACAGAATAGGTAACACCTTTAAGTTCAGTATTTTATAGGAAACCTACTAATGTGTGTTCATACATTCATTATTATTCTGCCCACCATAATAGAGTCAAACAGTCAGTATTTTCATCAATGTTTTTACGTGCTTTGAGAATTTGGCGGAATTCATTGATGAGGAATATAAATATATCTATAATATTGGCTTGAACCTTAAGTACCCTAGATCCTTCATAGACAAATGCCTTAACATTACTAAGAAATCTTTCTATAGAACCGATCCCAAGCCCACCCATGACCATAAGAATCTTTTAGAATTACCATTTCACAAAAATTTCTCTCAAATTCCTGAACAACTAAAAACCTGGAACGTCAATGTGGCATTTAAAACTCATGCACTGTTAAACAAATGTTAATCAAGAACTCCCCCAACAATAGAGGTGGCTACATTTATAAGGTTCCTTGCATGACATAGGAATAAAGAAAGGAATATATAAGAAATTGAAGGGAGGGGAGGAGCAGCTCAGAAATAGGTATAATGAACTTTCTAGGAATGTTAAGAAAAATGTAAGGAAAGCAAAGAGACTATGAAATCAAAATAGCAGGAGAATCTAAGGCGAATCCCAAGGGATTTTCCAGGTATATAGAACAAACGTCAAGGACAAAGTTGGGCTTTTAAAGTCAGGAGGAGAAGTGATAAATGGCAGTGGAGAAATAAGCAAAGCATTGAACAGCTACTTCTTATCAGTTTTCACAGAAGAATTCACGATGAAATTCCAGAGGTGGAACTGATATTTAAGGGAAAGGAAGAAGAGAAATTAAAGAATATCAATATCAGAAAGAGGATGTTCTTAGAAGATAAATAAACTAAAGAAGACAAAATCCCCAGGGCCGGATGAAATTTTCCCTCGAGTCTTGAAGGAGTGTAGGAACAGATTAGCGGACCCTCGTAAACTTATTTACAAAATCATTTGACACCAGAGTTGTGCCAGACTTGTGGAAACAGGCAAATGTAGTACCCATATTCAAAAGGAGACAGGGCATCAGCGTCAAATTACCGGCCGATCAGTTTGACGTCAGTAGTGGGAAATTTCTTGAATCAATTATAGAATAGCATCCGATCGCATCTAGAGAAAAGCAAATTTATCTACGACTCTCAACATGGGTTTACAAAGGGAAAATCTTGTCTAACAAATCTGCTAACGTTTTTTAGGAAAGTCTTCGAGGTAGTAGATAATGACGAAAATTACGATGTTATTTACTTAGACTTTAGCAAAGCATTTGACAGAGTACTGCATCAGTGACTTCTGAGGAAAAATTAGGCTCACGGTATCGAGGAAAGTTTTAAAATTGGATAAAATCATGGCTCACCGATAGAACGCAGAGGATCAGCGTAGATGGTGTTAAATCTGAGTGGGGCCTGTAACCAGTGGGGTTCCCCAGGGGTCAGTACTAGGCCCACTCTTGTTCATAATCTACATAAACGATCTAGATACTGGGATCAGCAGTGACATAAACAAGTTTGCGGATGACACAAAATAGGGCGGCAGATTAATTCAGGGCAGGATGCAAATGCATTACAAGAGGATCTAAATAAACTGCAGGGGTGGTCTGAAAAATGGCAAATGAAATTCAACACCAGCAAGTGCAGCGTACGTAATATTGGAAGAACAAATACTAATAAATTAATGTATACAGCCTTCCATCAACCTAGAATCAACTTGTGAAAGCGACCTAGGGGTACTTGTATGCCCGGACACAAACATTAAAAAACAATACTATCAAAATTATTTAAAAAATATTAACTACACACAGCAAGACAACATCAGTAACTGAAAAAAATAGTATTAACTACACACAAAAATATTATCACTATTATTAAGAAGTTACTGAGTCCACCAATACCCGTGAACCATGCTTCTTAACCTAATACATAGATTCCACCTGCACTCCGTAGTTTTTTAAGGCACAACCAACAGGCACCCGTAGTTTAAGGCCAAACCAGCCTTTCTCAACAAATGTACCTCTAAGTTCCACTAGATTCCTGGCCCATGTGTGGCCCTGTATTCACTCAGCTGGCTTCACCTTACTCCCAGTACATCCATGAACGGAAGAGTGAGCAACTACGACCTTGTACAGTTGAGAGGAGCTTTGCTTCCCGTTAGTAAGGTTTCCTAAACTGTGAAGATATGTGATAGTAGCAGGCTGGTGGGGAGGAGCTGATGACCCAAACGATCGTCACGTCGTTAGTTGGGCACCCAGACAGTTTCCTCCAACTCTCCCTACTCTAGGTGAACAAACCCGAGTCAGTGGACAGTCATACAGCTCGCTTCACCACTCGTTTCACACCGCCAGTGGACGTTATCATATAGAAGTTTTTCACCGTGGTCTTAGAACCGGAAAAAACCCGAGCTGTTAGCTATTGTCTCACATCACCGTTTTCCTACTCCCTATCTAGCTTTGTCTGAGATTGACTAAACTTACTTGTTAATGCTGATGTTAAATAAACGAAGGAACCAGTTCACGGTCAATCTCTCCTGGGTACAGAACAGAGTGGTCCTGTAAGCGGCCTCTCATCCTCCCCAAGCCACACTTGCTCACTGGTTCACGCTTTTCAGGAGTGACTTATTTACCAGACGATTAACAGCTTAATCATTTTCAGACTGGGAAACGATCTATAATTATTTTCAATTTAATAACTGATACTTAATTTCATAATTCGCCTCCATATTAATTCGGTAAATTACATTTAATATTGTATAGGCCTAGTTCCAAAAGCTCTCCCTACGTGGTGGAGCGCTCCTCCCTCAGTCGACCTTGAAAACTCAGTATCGCCAATGGGGCGTCATTTGAAATTACACCGAAATTTCTGAATATATATATATATATATATATATATATATATATATATATATATATATATATATATATATATATATATATATATATATATATATATATATATATATATATATATATATATATAGGAAAAGGGAAACAATGGAGCACCTTAGCTTTCGTCTTTGTTCAAGACATTCAGAACATCTGAATTTAACAGGGACTGAGAGAGGCTTATATGTACAGGAGGGCCTTGCAAAACATCAGGTCTGGTCATTATGGGATCCACTAATCCACACACCAACCACCACCGCAAACATAGAAAGAGCTTTAAAAAATGGGCAACGTAACTGGTCATGTCAAGTCATGTAAAAAATATGGAACCCACTAATCATCTATTCTACATCTACCTCAAATGCTTTAAAAGCATGTTTAACCTTGGGCCACTGACAAATAAAATTGTGTAACATATTATCACTTTTGTACTGACCATCACTAAGGTTTATAGAATTAATTTCCCTTTTCAAACTTGCTTCAACCAGAAGTCTTTCTGTGACACATGATGATTCATTCACCTCTAATTTTTCCCTAATTTATGGGATGATCATTGTTCTTTATATGAACTAAAAGTGCACTGCTTTCAGATGCTGTTCTAATATTGTTCTAATTCTGAGTTGCAATGCTTTCCCAGTCTGACCTACATAATTTTCATTACAATTGCTACATGGAATGCAGTAAACACTTCCATTTACATTCAAGGTTGTTCTGTTCTTTATTAACATAAATAGTTGAGTCATACTTAAAAACAACACAAATATATAATAATTTAAGGGCTGAACTAATGTGACACGTTCATTGCGATAAGGTAGAACCAAAATATTCTTAAATGTAGGAACTTGTTTGGTTTGGGTACAATATAAGTATTTTTTAGCCCTCTTAAGACAACTGTCAACAAACAATGAACGGTACCCAAGCTCCTGTGCAATCGACTGAATGTGTTGCAGTTCTTCAACAAATTCAGGGTCACAAATACGCAAACGTCTCAAAAATATAGAAGAAAAACTGACAATTTGGTAGACTCAAGGTGACTCGTTAAAAAATGTACGAAACTGTCTACCTGTGTGGCTCTGCACACCTTAAACTTATATTTGTAACCATTTCTCATGATACGCATATAAAAAAATGGAAGGATCCATGTATTTTTCTTTCAGTTTTTAAGGTAATACTAGGAAAAAGATCGTTAAGCTTTGTCTAAAAATTCCAGTGGGTCACTAATTCTAGGGCATAGGCAGAGAACATCATCTACATATCTATACCATGAAGGAATAAAATCACCTATGTTGGGTAGTAATGTAGCCTCAAAAAACGCCATATAAATACAGGCTAAAGGACATGACAGTAACATGTAACTCTATCAATGTGAGAAATATATCATGTTCAATAGTCGAATGTAACAGATGCAATTTATCTTTAGGAATGAAAAGGTCATTCACTGGTACTCTAGTGAGAAGTGAATTTACAACAAAACTTATTAATTCACATGGCTCATTGTGTGCACAAAAACTTGGGTATTTCATGTAGATCCACAATAGAAATGTGGACAAGATAAATCTCTAAGACACAGGAAAAGGGAAACACTGAAGCACTTATCTTTCGTTTTTTTTTCAAGACATACACAGACAAAATAAACATACACTAACCTGTCCAGTACATGGTGTAGCCGGGGGCAGAGACTAGGTTTGTGAGGACGGTGGTCTTGACAGTGTTGGACGAAGACACTGTCGGTCAGCGGCACTGTAGCAGCAACCTTGACAGGTCCAAGCAGCTGTACACGCTATAGCACATCAGCTGTTAAGTCATAAACACAACACAGTTTTAGTTAACAAAGTGTACAGCTGATGAGGTCAAAATATAATATTGTTGTATAA
>NW_024729331.1:0-21172 GCF_018991925.1 Homarus americanus
AAATCTGCGTGCTTTATTAGGCTAATGAAAAATATATCGATCCTCGTGTTTCGAAGCCGAATTTGGTAAAACGTTGCTCTAATCACCTAAGCGGCACGGGTGGTCCCCATTAGAGGTTCACGGCGCCATAAGCTCATTGAACAGGCTTTGTGTGAAATATAACAGAGTCTAGCGCTGCTTTTAGTGTCCTGGTGGCCCAGAGGTAGCGTTCCCCGGTCACAATTATAAGATCGTGGGTTCGAATCCTGTTGGGGTGAGATGTTGATTATATGTAGAAGTGTGCGTGCTTTATTGGGCTAATAAAATAGATATGGATCCTCGTGTTTCGAAGCTGGATTTGGTAAAACGTTACTCTGAACACCTAAGCGGCACGGGTGGTCCCCATTAGAGGTTCACGGCGCCATAAGCTCATTCAACAGGCTTTGTGTGAAATATGGCAGAGTCTAGGACTGCTTTTAGTGTCCTGGTGGTCCAGAGGTAGCGTTTCCCGGTCACAATTATAAGATCGTGGGTTCAAATCCTGGTGGGGTGAGGTGTTGATTATATGTAGAAGTCCTCATGCTTTATTGGGCTAATGAAATATATATGGATCCTCGTGTTTCGAAGCCGGATTTGGTAAAACGTTGCTCTGATCACCTAAGCGGCACAGATGGTCCCCATTAGAGGTTGACAGCGTCATAAGCTCGTTGAACAGGCTTTGTGTGAAATATAGGAGAGTCTAGGACTGCTTTTATTGTCCTGGTGGGCCAGAGGTAGCGTACCCCGGTCACACTTATAAGATCGTGGGTTTGAATCCTGGTGGGTTGAGGTGTTGATTATATGTAGAAGTCCGAGTGCTTTATTGGGCTAATGAAATATATATGGATCCTCGTGTTTCCAAGCCGGATTTGGTAAAACGTTGCTCTGATCACCTAAGCGGCACGGGTGGTCCCCATTAGAGGTTCATGGCGCCATAAGGTCGTTGAACAGGTTTTGTGTGAAATATAGTAGAGTCTAGGACTGCTTTTATTGTCCTGGTTGCCCAGAGGTAGCGTTCGACCGTCACAATTATAAGATCGTGGGTTCAAATCCTGGTGGGGTGAGGTGTTGATTATATGTAGAAGTCCGCGTGCTTTATTGGGGTAATGAAATATATATGGATCCTTCTTCTTTCGAAGCCGCATTTGGTAAAATGTTGGTCTGATCACCTAAGCGGCACTCGTGGTCCCCATTAGGGGTTCACGGCGCCATAAGCTCGTTGAACAGGCTTTGTGTGATATATAGCAGAGTCTAGGACTGCTTATATTGTCCTAGTGGCCCATAGGTAGCGTTCCTCGGTCACAATTATAAGATTTTGGTTTTGAATCCTGGTGGGTTGAGGTGTTGATTTTATGTAGAAGTCCGCATGCTTTATTGGGCTAAAGAAATATATTTGGATCCTCGTGTTTCGTAGCCGGATTTGGTAAAACGTTGCTCTGGTCCCCAAGCGACACGTGTGGTCCCCATTAGAGGTTCACGGCGCAATAAGCTCGTTGAACAGGCTTTGTGTGAAATAAAACAGAGTCTAGGACTGCTTTTAGTGTTTTAGTGTCCTGGTGGTCCACAGGTAGCATTCCTTGGTCACAATTATAAGATTTTGGGTTTGAATCCTGGTGAGGTAAGGTGTTGATTTTATGTAGAAGTCCGCGTGCTTTATTGGGCTAATGAAATATATATGGATCCTCGAGTTTCCAAGCCAGATTTGGTAAAACGTTGCTCTAATCACCTAAGCATCACGGGTGGTCCCCATTAGAGGCTCATGGCGCCATAAGGTCGTTGAACAGGCTTTTTGTGAAATATAGTAGAGTCTAGGACTGCTTTTATTGTCCTGGTGGCCGAGAGGTAGCATACCCCGGTCACAATTATAAGATCGTGGGTTTGAATCCTGGTGGGGTGAGGTGTTGATTATATGTAGAAGTCCGAGTGCTTTATTGGGTTAATGAAATATATATGGATCCTCGTGTTTCCAAGCCGTATTTGTAAAACGTTGCTCTTATCACCTAAGCGGCACGGGTGGTCCCCTATAGTGGTTCACGGGGCCATAAGGTCGTTGAACAGGCTTTATGTGATATATATCAGAGTCTAGGCCTGCTTATAGTGTCCTGGTGGTCCATAGGTAGCGTTCCTCGGTCACAATTATAAGATCGCGGGTTCGAATCCTGGTGGGGTGAGGTGTTGATAATATGTAGAATCCGCGTGCTTTATTTGGCTAATGAAACATATATGGATCCTCGTGTTTCGAAGCCGGATTTGGTAAAAAGTTGCTCTGATCACCTAAGCGGCACTGATGGTCGCCATTAGAGGTTCACAGCGTCATAAGCTCATTGAACAGGCTTTGTGTGAAATATAGCAGAGTCTAGAACTGCTTTTAGTGTCCTGGTGACCCAGAGGTAGCGTTCCCCGGTCACAATTATAAAATTTTGGGTTTGAATCCTGGTGGGGTGAGGTGGTGATTTTATGTAGAAGTCCGCTTGCTTTAGTGGGCTAAAGAAATATATTTGGATCCTAGTGTTTCGTAGCCGGATTTGGTAAAACGTTGCTCTGGTCACCAAGCGGCACGTGTGGTCCCCATTAGAGGTTCACGGCGCCATTAGCTCGTTGAACAGGCTTTGTGTGAAATATAGTAGAGTCTAGGACTGCTTTTATTGTCCTGGTGGCCGAGAGGTAGCATACCCCGGTCACAATTATAAGATCGTGGGTTTGAATCCTGGTGGGGTGAGGTGTTGATTATATGTAGAAGTCCGAGTGCTTTATTGGGTTAATGAAATATATATGGATCCTCGTGTTTCCAAGCCGTATTTGGTAAAACGTTGCTCTTATCACCTAAGCGGCACGGGTGGTCCCCTATAGTGGTTCACGGGGCCATAAGCTCGTTGAACAGGCTTTATGTGATATATATCAGAGTCTAGGACTGCTTATAGTGTCCTGGTGGTCCATAGGTAGCGTTCCTCCGTCACAATTATAAGATCGTGGGTTCGAATCCTGGTGGGGTGAGGTGTTGATTATATGTGGAATCCGCGTGCTTTATTTGGCTAATGAAACATATATGGATCCTCGTGTTTCGAAGCCGGATTTGGTAAAACGTTGCTCTGATCACCTAAGCGGCACGGATGGTCGCCATTAGAGGTTCACAGCATCATAAGCTCATTGAACAGGCTTTGTGTGAAATATAGCAGAGTCTAGAACTGCTTTTAGTTTCCTGGTGGCCCAGAGGTAGCGTTCCCCGGTCACAATTAGAAGATCGTGGGTTCGAACCGTGGTGGGGTGAGGTGTTGATTATATGAAGAAGTCCGCGTTGCTTTATTGGGCTAATGAAATATATATGGATCCTCCTGTTTCGAAGCCGCATTTGGTAAAACGTTGCTCTGATCACCTAAGCGGCACGGGTGGTCCCCTATAGTGGTTCACAGCGCCATAAGCTCGTTGAACAGGCTTTGTGTGAAATATAGCAGAGTCTAGGACTGCTTTTTTTGTCCTGGTGGCCCAGAGATTTGCGTTTCCCGGTCACAATTATAAGATTTTGGGTTTGAATCCTGGTGGGGTGAGGTGGTGATTTTATGTAGAAGTCCGCTTGCTTTATTGGGCTAAAGAAATATATTTGGATCCTAGTGTTTCGTAGCCGGATTTGGTAAAACGTTGCTCTGGTCACCAAGCGGCACGTGTGGTCCCCATTAGAGGTTCACGGCGCCATTAGCTCGTTGAACAGGCTTTGTGTGAAATATACCAAAGTCTATGACTGCTTTTATTGTCCTGGTGGCCCAGAGGTAGCGTTCCCCGGTCACAATTATAAGATCGTGGGTTCACATCCTGGTGGGGTGAGGTGTTGATTATATGTAGAAGTCCGCGTGCTTTATTGGGCTAATGAAATATATATGGATCCTCGAGTTTCGAAGCCGCATTTGGTAAAACGTTGCTCTGATCACCTAAGTGGTACGGGTGGTCCCCATTAGAGGTTCACGTCGCCATAAGCTAATTGAACAGGCTTTGTGTGAAATGTAGCAGAGTATAGGACTGCTTTTATTGTCCTAGTGGCCCAGAGGTAGCGTTCCCCGGTCACAATTATAAGATCGTGGGTTCAAATCCTGGTGGGGTGAGGTGTTGATTATATGTAGAAGTCCGCGTGCTTTATGGGCTAATGAAATATATATGGATCCTGGCGTTTCCAAGCCGGATTTGGTAAAACGTTGCTCTTATCACCTAAGCGGCACGGGTGGTCCCCTATAGTGGTTCACGGTGCCATAAGCTAATTGGACAGGCTTTGTGTGAATTATAACAGAGTCTAGGACTGCTTATAGTGTCCTGGTAGCCCATAGGTAGCGTTCCTCGGTCACAATTATAAAATCGTGGGTTCGAATCCTGGTGGGGTGAGGTGTTGATTATATGTAGAAGTACACATGCTTTATTGGGCTCATTAAATATATATATGGATCCTCGTGTTTCGAAGCCGGATTTGGTAAAACGTTGCTCTGATCACCTAAGCGGCACAGATGGTCCCCATTAGAGGTTCACAGCGTCATAAGCTCGTTGAACAGGCTTTGTGTGAAATATAGCAGAGTCTAGGACTGCTTTTATTGTCCTGGTGGCCCAGAGGTTGCGTTCCCCGGTCACAATTAGAAGATCGTGGGTTCGAATCCTGGTGGGGTGAAGTGTTGATTATATGTAGAAGTCCGCGTGATTTATTGGGCTAATGAAATATATATGGATCCTCGTGTTTCGAAGCCGGATTTGGGAAAACGTTGCTCCGATCACCTAAGCGGCACGGATGGTCCCCATTAGAGGTTCATGGCGCCATAAGGTCGTTGAACATGCTTTGTCAAATATAGTAGAGTCTAGGACTGCTTTTATTGTCCTGGTGGCCCAGAGGTAGCATACCCCGGTTACAATTATAAGATCGTGGGTTTGAATCCTGGTGGGGTGAGGTGTTGATTATATGTAGAAGCCCGAGTGCTTTATTGGGCTAATGAAATATATATGGATCCTCGTGTTTCCAAGCCGGATTTGGTAAAACGTTGCTCTAATCACCTAAGCGGCACAGATGGTCCCCATTAGAGGTTCACAGCATCATAAGCTCGTTGAACAGGCTTTGTGTGAAATATAGCAGAGTCTAGGACTGCTTTTATTGTCCTGGTGGCCCAGAGGTAGCATACCCCGGTCACAATTATAAGATCGTGGGTTCGAATCCTGGTGGGGTGAGGTGTTGATTATATGTAGAAGTCCGCGTGCTTTATTGGGCTAATGAAATATATATGGATCCTCGTGTTTCGAAGACGGATTTGGTAAAACGTTGCTCTTATCACCTAAGCGGCACTGGTGGTCCCCAGTAGAGGTTCACGGCGCCATAAGCTAGTTGAACAGGCTTTGCGTGAAATATAACAGAGTCTAGGACTGCTTTTAGTGTCCTGGTGGTCCACAGGTAGCGTTCCCCGGTCACAATTATAAGATCGTTGGTTCGAATCCTGGTGGGGTGAGGTGTTGATTATATGTAGAAATGTGCGTGCTCTATTGGGCTAATGAAATAGATATGGATCCTCGTGTTTCGAAGCCGGATTTAGTAAAACGTTACTCTGAACACCTAAGCGGCACTGGTGGTCCTCATTAGAGGTTCACGGCGCCATAAGCTCGTTGAACAGGCTTTGTGTGAAATATAACAGAGTCTAGGACTGCTTTTAGTGTCCTGGTGGTCCACAGGTAGCATTCCCTGGTCACAATTATAAGATTTTGGGTTTGAATCCTGGTGGGGTGAGGTGGTGATTTTTTTGTAGAAGTCCGCGTGCTTTATTGGGCTAAATAAATGTATTTGGATCCTAGTGTTTCGTAGCCGGATTTGGTAAAACGTTGCTCTGGTCACCAAGCGGCACGTGTGGTCCCCATTAGAGGTTCACGGCGCCATTAGCTCGTTGAACAGGCTTTGTGTGAAATAATACAGAGTCTAGGACTGCTTTTAGTGTCCTGGTGGTCCACAGGTAGCATTCCCTAGTCACAATTATAAGATTTTGGGATTGAATCCTGGTGGGGTGAGGTGTTGATTTTATGTAGAATTCCGCGTGCTTTATTGGGCTAATGAAATATATATGGATCCTCGTGTTTCCAAGCTTGATTTGGTATAACCTTGCTCTTATCACCTAAATGGCACTGGTGGTCCCCAGTAGAGGTTCACGGCGCCATAAGCTCGTTGAACAGGCTTTGTGTGAAATATAACAGAGTTTAGGACTGCTTTTAGTCTCCTGGTGGCCCAGAGGTAGCGTTCCCCGGTCACAATTATAAGATCGTGGGTTTGAATCCTGGTGGGGTGCGGTGTTGATTATATGTAGAAGTTTGCGTGCTTTATTGGGCTAATGATATATATATGGATACTCGTGTTTCGAAGCCGGATTTGGTAAAACGCTGCTCTGAACACCTAAGTGGCACTGGTGGTCCCCAGAAGAGGTTCACGGCGCCATAAGCTCGTTGAACAGGCTTTGCGTGAAATATAACTGAGTCTAGGACTGCTTTTAGTGTCCTGGTGGTCCACAGGTAGCATTCCCTGGTCACAATTATAAGATTTTGGGTTTGAATCCTGGTGGGGTGAGGTGTTGATTTTATGTAGAAGTCTGCGTACGGTATTGGGCTAAAGAAATATATTTGGATCCTCGTGTTTCGTAGCCGCATTTGGTTAAACGTTACTCTGATCACCTAAGCGGCACGGGTGGTCCCCATTAGAGGTTCATGGCGCCATGAGGTCGTTGAACAGGCTTTGTGTGAAATATAGTAGCGTCTAGGACTGCTTTTATTGTCCTGGTTGCCCAGAGGTAGCGTTCCCTGGTCACAATTATAAGATCGTGGGTTCAAATCCTGGTGGGGTGAGGTGTTGATTATATGTAGAAGTCCGCGTGCTTTATTGGGCTAATGAAAAATATATGGATCCTCGTGTTTTGAAGCCGCATTTGGTAAAACTTTGCTCTGATCACCTAAGGGGCACGGGTGGTCCCATATAGTGGTTCACAGCCCCATAAGCTCGTTGAACAGGCTTTGTGTGAAATATAACAGTCTAGGACGGCTTTTAGTGACCTGGTGGTCCACAGGTAGCATTCCCTGGTCACAATTATAAGATTTTGGTTTTGAATCCTGGTGGGTTGAGGTGTTGATTTTATGTAGAAGTCCGCATGCTTTATTGGGCTAAAGAAATATATTTGGATCCTCGTGTTCCGTAGCCGGATTTGGTAAAACGTTGCTCTGGTCCCCAAGCGGCACGTGTTGTCCCCATTAGAGGTTCACGGCGCAATAAGCTCGTTGAACAGGCATTGTGAAATAAAACAGAGTCTAGGACTGCTTTTAGTGTCCTGGTGGTCCACATGTAGCATTCCCTGGTCACAATTATAAGATTTTGGGTTTGAATCCTGGTGGGGTGAGGTGTTGATTTTATGTAGAAGTCCGCGTGCTTTATTGGGCTAATGATATATATATGGATCCTCGAGTTTCCAAGCCAGATTTGGTAAAACGTTGCTCTGATCACTTAAGCGGCACGGGTGGTCCTCTATAGTGGTTCACGGCGCCATAAGCTCGTTGAACAGGCTTTGTGTGAAATATAGCAGAGTCTAGGACTGCTTTTATTGTCCTAGTGGCCCAGAGGTAGCGTTCCCCGGTCACAATTAGAAGATCGTGGGTTCGAACCCTGGTGGGGTGAGGTGTTGATTATATGAAGAAGTCCGCGTGCTTTATTGGGCTAATGAAATATATATGGATCCTCATGTTTCGAAGCCCCATTTGGTAAAACGTTGCTCTGATCACCTAAGCAGCACGGGTGGTCCCCTATAGTTGTACACAGCGCCATAAGCTCGTTGAACAGGCTTTGTGTGAAATATATTAGAGTCTAGGACTGCTTTTTTTGTCCTGGTGGCCCAGAGGTAGCATACCCTGGTCACAATTATAAGATCGTGGGTTTGAATCCTGGTGGGGTGAGGTGTTGATTATATGTAGAAGTCCAAGTGCTTTATTGGGCTAATAAAATATATATGGATCCTCGTGTTTCCAAGCCGGATTTGGTAAAACGTTGCTCTGATCACCTAAGCGGCACGGGTGGTCCCCATTAGAGGTTCATGGCGCCATAAGGTCGTTGAACAGGCTTTGTGTGAAATATAGTAGAGTCTAGGACTGCTTTTATTGTCCTGGTGGCCCAGAGGTAGCATATCCCGGTCTCAATTATAAGATCGTGGGTTTGAATCCTGGTGGGGTGAGGTGTTGATTATATGTAGAAGTCCGCATGCTTTATTGGGCTAATGAAAGATATATGGATCCTCGTGTTTCGAAACCGGATTTGGTAAAACGTTGCTCTGATCACCTCAGCGGCACGGGTGGTCCCCATTAGAGGTTCACGGCGCCATAAACTCGCTGAACAGGCTTTGTGTGAAATATAGCAGAGTCTAGGACTGCTTTTATTGTCCTGGTGGCCCAGAGGTAGCGTTCCCCGGTCACAATTATAAGATCGTGGGTTCAAATCCTGGTGGGGTGAGGTGTTGATTATATGTAGAAGTCCGCGTGCTTTATTGGGCTAATGAAATATATATGAATCCTCCTTGTTTCGACGCCGCATTTGGAAAAACGGTGCTCTGATCACCTAAGCGGCACGGGTGGTCCCCATTAGAGGTTCACAGTGCCATAAGCTCGTTGAACACGCTTTGTGTGAAATATAGCAGAGTCTAGGACTGCTTTTATTGTCCTGGTGGCCCAGAGGTAGCGTTCCCCGGTCACAATTATAAGATCGTGTGTTCAAATCCTGGTGGGGTGAGGTGTTGATTATATGTAGAAGTCCGAGTGCTTTATTGGGCTAATAAAATATATACGGAGCCTCGTGTTTCCATGCCGGATTTGGTAAAACGTTGCTCTGATCACCTAAGCGGCACGGGTGGTCCCCACTAGAGGTTCATGGCGCCATAAGGTCGTTGAACAGGCTTTGTGTGAAATATAGTAGAGTCTAGGACTTCTTTTATTGTCCTGGTGGCCCAGAGGTAGCATACCCCCGTCACAATTATAAGATCGTGGGTTTGAATCCTTTGTGGGGTGAGGTGTTGATTATATGTAGAAGTCCGCGTGCTTTATTGGGCTAATGAAATATATATGGACCCACGTGTTTTGAAGCCGCATTTGGTAAAACGTTGCTCTGATCACCTAAGCGGCAAGGGTGGTCCCCATTAGAGGTTCACGGCGCCATAAGCTCGTTGAACAGGGTTTGTGTGAAATATAGCATAGTCTAGGACTGCTATTATTTTCCTGGTGGCCCAGAGGTAGCGTTCCCCTTTCACAATTATAAGATCGTGGGTTTAAATCCTGGTGGGGTAAGGCGTTGTTTATATGCAGAAGTCTGCGTGCTTTATTGGGCTAATGAAATATATATGGATCCTCGGGTTTCAAAGCCGCATTTGGTTAAACGTTACTCTGATCACCTAAGCGGCACGGGTGGTCCCCATTAGAGGTTAATGGCGCCATAAGGTCGTTGAACAGGCTTTGTGTGAAATATAGTAGAGTCTAGGACTGCTTTTATTGTCCTGGTTGCCAGGAGGTAGCGTTCCCCGGTGACAATTATAAGATCGTGGTTTCAAATCCTGGTGGGGTGAGGTGTTGATTATATGTAGAAGTCTGGGTACTTTATTGGGCTAATGAAATATATATGGATCCACGTGTTTCGAGCCGGATTTGGTAAAACGTTGCTCTGATCACCTAAGCGGGACGGGTGGTCCCTATTAGAGGTTCATGGCGCCATAAGGTCGTTGAACAGGGTTTGTGTGAAATATAGTAGAGTCTAGGACTGCTTTTATTGTCCTGGTGGCCCAGAGGTAGCATACCTCGGTCACAATTATAAGATCGTGGGTCTGAATCCTGGTGGGGTGAGGTGTTGATTATATGTAGAAGTCCGGGTACTTTATTGGGCTAATGAAATATATATGGATCCTCGTGTTTCCAAACCGGATTTTGGAAAACGTTGCTCTTATCACCTAAGCGGCACGGGTGGTCCCCATCAGAGGTTCATGGCGCTATAAGATCGTTGAACAGGCTTTGTGTGAAATATAGTAGAGTCTAGGACTGCTTTTATTGTCCTGGTTGCCAAGAGGTAGCGTTCCCCGGTCACAATTATAAGATCGTGGGTTCAAATCCTGGTGGGGTGAGGTGTTGATTATATGTAGAAGTCCGTGTGCTTTATTGGGCTAATGAAATATATATGGATCCTCGTGTTTCGAAGCCGCATTTGGTAAAACGTTGCTCTGATCACCTACGCGGCACGGGTGGTCTCCTATAGTGGTTCACAGCGCCATAAGCTCGTTGAACAGGCTTTGTGTGAAATATAGCAGAGTTTAGGACTGCTTTTATTGTCCTGGTGGCCCAGAGGTAGCGTTCCCCGGTTACAATTATAAGATCGTGGGTTTGAATCCTGGTTGGGTGAGGTGTTGATTATATGTAGAAGTCCGAGTGCTTTATTGGGCTTATGAAATATATATTGATCCTCGTGTTTCGAAGCCGGATTTGGTAAAACGTTGCTCTGATCACCTAAGCGGCACGGGTGGTCCGCATTAGAGGTTCACGGCGCCATAAGCTCGTTGAACAGGCTTTGTGTGAAATATACCAGAGTCTAGGACTGCTTTTATTGTCCTGGTGGCCCAGAGGTAGCTTTCCCCGGTCACAATTATAAGATCGTGGGTTCAAATCCTGGTGGGGTGAGGTGTTGATTATATGTAGAAGTCCGTGTGCTTTATTGGGCTAATGAAATATATATGGATCCTCGTGTTTCGAAGCCGCATTTGGTAAAACGTTGCTCTGATCACCTACGCGGCACGGGTGGTCTCCTATAGTGGTTCACAGCGCCATAAGCTCGTTGAACAGGCTTTGTGTGAAATATAGCAGAGTTTAGGACTGCTTTTATTGTCCTGGTGGCCCAGAGGTAGCGTTCCCCGGTCACAATTATAAGATCGTGGGTTTGAATCCTGTTGGGTGAGGTCTTGATTATATGTAGAAGTCCGAGTGCTTTATTGGGCTTATGAAATATATATTGATCCTCGTGTTTTGAAGCCGCATTTGGTAAAACGTTGCTCTCATCACCTAAGCGGCACGCGTGGTCCCCATTAGAGGTTCATGGCGCCATAAGGTCGTTGAACAGGCTTTGTGTGAAATATGGTAGAGTCTAGGACTGCTTTTATTGTCCTGGTTGCCCAGAGGTAGCGTTCCCCGGTCACAATTATAAGATCGTGGGTTCAAATCCTGGTGGGGTGAGGTGTTGATTATATGTAGAAGTCCGTGTGCTTTATTGGGCTAATGAAATATATATGGATCCTCGTGTTTCGAAGCCGCATTTGGTAAAAAGTTGCTCTGATCACCTAAGCGGCACAGGTGGTCTCCTATAGTGGTTCACAGCACCATAAGCTCGTTGAACAGGCTTTGTGTGAAATATAGCAGAGTCTAGGACTGCTTTTATTGTCCTGGTGGCCCAGAGGTAGCGTTCCCCGGTCACAATATAAGATCGTGGGTTTGAATCCTGGTGGGGTGAGGTGTTGATTATATGTAGAATTCCGAGTGCTTTATTGGGCTAATGAAATATATTTTGATCCTCGTGTTTCGAAGCCGGATTTGGTAAAACGTTGCTCTGATCACCTAAGCGGCACGGGTGGTCCGCATTAGAGGTTCACGGCGCCATAAGCTCGTTGAACAGGCTTTGTGTGAAATATACCAGAGTCTAGGACTGCTTTTATTGTCCTGGTGGCCCAGAGGTAGCTTTCCCCGGTCACAATTATAAGATCGTGGGTTCAAATCCTGGTGGGGTGAGGTGTTGATTATATGTAGAAGTCCGCGTGCTTTATTGGGCTAATGAAATATATATGGATCCTCCTTGTTTCGACGCCTCATTTGTTAAAACGTTGCTCTGATCACCTAAGCGGCACGGGTGGTCCCCATTAGAGGTTCACGGTGCCATAAGCCCGTTGAACAGGCTTTGTGTGAAATATAGCAGAGTCTAGGAATGCTTTTATTGTCCTGGTGGCCCAGAGGTAGCGTCCCCCGGTCACAAATATAAGATAGTGGGTTCAAATCCTGGTGGGGTGAGGTGTTGATTATATGTAGAAGTCCGTGTGCTTTATTGGGCTAATAAAATATATATGGATCCTCGAGTTTCGAAGCCGCATTTAGTAAAACGTTGCTCTGATCACCTAAGAGGCATGGGTCGTCCCCATTAGAGGTTCACGTCGCCATAAGCTCGTTGAACAGGCTTTGTGTGAAATATAGCAGAGTCTAGGACTGCTTTTATTGTCCTTGTGTCCCAGAGGTAGCGTTCCACGGTCACAATTATAAGATCGTGGGTTCAAATCCTGGTGGGGTGAGATGTTGATTATATGTAGAAGTCCGCGTGCTTTATTGGGCTAATGAAATATATATGGATCCACGTGTGTCGAAGCCGGATTTGGAAAAACGTTACTCTGATCACCTAAGCGGCACGGGTTGTCCCCATTAGAGGTTCATGGCGCCATAAGGTCGTTGAACAGGCTTTGTGTGAAATATAGTAGAGTCTAGGACTGCTTTTATTGTCCTGGTGGCCCAGAGGTAGCGTTCCCCTTTCACAATTATAAGATCGTGGGTTTAAATCCTGGTGGGGTGAGGCGTTGTTTATATGCAGAAGTCTGCGTGCTTTATTGGGCTAATGAAATATATATGGATCCTCGGGTTTCAAAGCCGCATTTGGTTAAACGTTACTCTGATCACCTAAGCGGCACGGGTGGTCCCCATTAGAGGTTAATGGCGCCATAAGGTCGTTGAACAGGCTTTGTGTGAAATATAGTAGAGTCTAGGACTGCTTTTATTGTCCTGGTTGCCAAGAGGTAGCGTTCCCCGGTGACAATTATAAGATCGTGGTTTCAAATCCTGGTGGGGTGAGGTGTTGATTATATGTAGAAGTCTGGGTACTTTATTGGGCTAAGGAAATATATATGGATCCTCGTGTTTCGAGCCGGATTTGGTGAAACGTTGCTCTGATCACCTAAGCGGGACGGGTGGTCCCTATTAGAGGTTCATGGCGCCATAAGGTCGTTGAACAGGCTTTGTGTGAAATATAGTAGAGTCTAGGACTGCTTTTATTGTCCTGGTTGCCAAGAGGTAGCGTTCCCCGGTCACAATTATAAGATCGTAGGTTTGAATCCTGGTTGGGTGAGGTCTTGATTATATGTAGAAGTCCGAGTGCTTTATTGGGCTTATGAAATATATATTGATCCTCGTGTTTTGAAGCCGCATTTGGTAAAACGTTGCTCTCATCACCTAAGCGGCACGGGTGGTCTCCTATAGTGGTTCACAGCGCCATAAGCTCGTTGAACAGGCTTTGTGTGAAATATAGCAGAGTCTAGGACTGCTTTTATTGTCCTGGTGGCCCAGAGGTAGCGTTCCCCGGTCACAATATAAGATCGTGGGTTTGAATCCTGGTGGGGTGAGGTGTTGATTATATGTAGAATTCCGAGTGCTTTATTGGGCTAATGAAATATATTTTGATCCTCGTGTTTCGAAGCCGGATTTGGTAAAACGTTGCTCTGATCACCTAAGCGGCACGGGTGGTCCGCATTAGAGGTTCACGGCGCCATAAGCTCGTTGAACAGGCTTTGTGTGAAATATACCAGAGTCTAGGACTGCTTTTATTGTCCTGGTGGCCCAGAGGTAGCTTTCCCCGGTCACAATTAAAAGATCGTGGGTTCAAATCCTGGTGGGGTGAGGTGTTGATTATATGTAGAAGTCCGCGTGCTTTATTGGGCTCATGAAATATATATGGATCCTCCTTGTTTCGACGCCTCATTTGTTAAAACGTTGCTCTGATCACCTAAGCGGCACGGGTGGTCCCCATTAGAGGTTCACGGTGCCATAAGCCCGTTGAACAGGCTTTGTGTGAAATATAGCAGAGTCTAGGAATGCTTTTATTGTCCTGGTGGCGCAGAGGTAGCGTCCCCCGGTCACAAATATAAGATAGTGGGTTCAAATCCTGGTGGGGTGAGGTGTTGATTATATGTAGAAGTCCGTGTGCTTTATTGGGCTAATAAAATATATATGGATCCTCGAGTTTCGAAGCCGCATTTAGTAAAACGTTGCTCTGATCACCTAAGAGGCATGGGTCGTCCCCATTAGAGGTTCACGTCGCCATAAGCTCGTGAAACAGGCTTTGTGTGAAATATAGCAGAGTCTAGGACTGCTTTTATTGTCCTAGTGTCCCAGAGGTAGCGTTCCACGGTCACAATTATAAGATCGTGGGTTCAAATCCTGGTGGGGTGAGGTGTTGATTATATGTAGAAGTCCGCGTGCTGTATTGGGCTAAGGAAATATATATGGATCCTCGTGTTTCGAGCCGGATTTGGTGAAACGTTGCTCTGATCACCTAAGCGGGACGGTTGGTCCCTATTAGAGGTTCATGGCGCCATAAGCTCTTTGAACAGGCTTTGTGTGAAATATAGCAGAGTCTAGGACTGCTTTTATTGTCCTGGTGGCCCAGAGGTAGCGTTCCCCTTTCACAATTATAAGATCGTGGGTTTAAATCCTGGTGGGGTGAGGCGTTGATTATATGCAGAAGTCTGCGTGCTTTATTGGGCTAATGAAATATATATGGATCCTCGGGTTTCAAAGCCACATTTGGTTAAACGTTGCTCTGATCACCTAAGCGCCACGGGTGGTCCCCATTAGAGGTTCATGGCGCCATAAGATCGTTGAACAGGCTTTGTGTGAAATATGGTAGAGTCTAGGACTGCTTTTATTGTCCTTGTTGCCCAGGGGTAGCGTTCCCCGGTCACAATTATAAGATCGTGGGTTTGAATCCTGGTGGGGTGAGGTGTTGATTATATGTAGAAGTCCGCGTGCTTTATTGGGCTAATGAAATATATATGGATCATCGAGTTTCGAAGCCGCATTTAGTAAAACGTTGGTTTGATCACCTAAGCGGCACGGGTGGTCCCCATTAGAGGATCACGTCGCCATAGGCTCGTTGAACAGTCTTTGTGTGAAATATAGCATAGTCTAGGACTGCTTTTATTGTCCTAGTGTCCTAGAGGTAGCGTTCCCCTGTCACAATTATAAGATCGTGGGTTCAAATCCTGGTGGGGTGAGGTGTTGATTATATGTAGAAGTCCGCGTGCTGTATTGGGCTAATGAAATATATATGGATCCACGTGTTTCGAGCCGGAATTGGTAAAACGTTGCTCTGATCACCTAAGCGGCAAGGGTGGTCCCCATTAGAGTTTCATGGCGCCATAAGGTCGTTGAACAGGGTTTGTGTGAAATATAGTAGAGTCTAGGACTGCTTTTATTGTCCTGGTGGCCCAGAGGTAGCATACCCCGGAAACAATTATAAGATCGTGGGTTTGAATCCTGGTGGGGTGAGGTGTAGATTAAATATAGAAGTCCGCGTGCTTTATTGGGCTAATGAAATATATATGGACCCTCGTGTTTTGAAGCCGCATTTGGTAAAACGTTGCTCTGATCACCTAAGCGGCACGGGTGGTCCCCATTAGAGGTTCACGGCGCCATAAGCTCGTTGAACAGGCTTTGTGTGAAATATAGCAGAGTCTAGGACTGCTTTTATTGTCCTGGTGGCCCAGAGGTAGCATACCAACGCCAATTAGCAAGATCGTGGTCTGAATCCTGGTAAGTAGTGCTGATTATATGTAGAAGTCCGGCACTTTGCCATTAATGAAATATATATGGATCCTCGTGTTTCCAAAACCGATTTTGGAAAACGTTGCTCTTATCACCTAAGCGGCACGGGTGGTCCTCATCAGAGGTTCATGGCGCTATAAGATCGTTGAACAGGCTTTGTGTGAAATATAGTAGAGTCTAGGACTGCTTTTATTGTCCTGGTTGCCAAGAGGTAGCGTTCCCCGGTCACAATTATAAGATCGTGGTTTCAAATCCTGGTGGGGTGAGGTGTTGATTATATGTAGAAGTCCGGGTACTTTATTGGGCTAATGAAATATATATGGATCCTCGTGTTTCCAAACCGGATTTTGGAAAACGTTGCTCTTATCACCTAAGCGGCACGGGTGGTCCGCATTAGAGGTTCACGGCGCCATAAGCTCGTTGAACAGGCTTTGTGTGAAATATACCAGAGTCTAGGACTGCTTTTATTGTCCTGGTGGCCCAGAGGTAGCTTTCCCCGGTCACAATTATAGGATCGTGGGTTCAAATCCTGGTGGGGTGAGGTGTTGATTATATGTAGAAGTCCGTGTGCTTTATTGGGCTAATGAAATATATATGGATCCTCGTGTTTCGAAGCGCATTTGGTAAAACGTTGCTCTGATCACCTCACAGCAGCACGGGTGGTCTCTATAGTAGTTCACAGCGCCATAAGCGCTCGTGGAACAGGCTTTGTGAAATACTGCTTGGAGTTTAGGACTGCTTTTGGTACCATTGTTGAAAGTGGCATTTACAGAGCACCATTTGATCGTGGTTTCAAATCCTGGTGGGGTGAGGTGTTGATTATATGTAGAAGTCCGGGTACTTTATTGGGCTAATGAAATATATATTGATCCTCGTGTTTCCAAACCGGATTTGGAAAACGTTGCTCTTATCACCTAAGCGGCACGGGTGGTCCCCATCAGAGGTTCATGGCGCTATAAGATCGTTGAACAGGCTTTGTGTGAAATATAGTAGAGTCTAGGACTGCTTTTATTGTCCTGGTGGCCCAGAGGTAGCTTTCCCCGGTCACAATTATAAGATCGTGGGTTCAAATCTGGTGGGGTGAGGTGTTGATTATATGTAGAAGTCCATGTGCTTTATTGGGCTAATGAAATACATATGGATCCTCGTGTTTCGAAGCCGCATTTGGTAAAACGTTGCTCTGATCACCTACGCGGCACGGGTGGTCTCCTATAGTGGTTCACAGCGCCATAAGCTCGTTGAACAGGCTTTGTGTGAAATATAGCAGAGTTTAGGACTGCTTTTATTGTCCTGGTGGCCCAGAGGTAGCGTTCCCCGGGCACAATTACAAGATCGTGGGTTTGAATCCTGGTTGGGTGAGGTGTTGATTATATGTAGAAGTCCGAGTGCTTTATTGGGCTTATGAAATATATATTGATCCTCGTGTTTTGAAGCCGCATTTGGTAAAACGTTGCTCTCATCACCTAAGCGGCACGCGTGGTCCCCATTAGAGGTTCATGGCGCCATAAGGTCGTTGAACAGGCTTTGTGTGAAATATGGTAGAGTCTAGGACTGCTTTTATTGTCCTGGTTGCCCAGAGGTAGCGTTCCCCGGTCACAATTATAAGATCGTGGGTTCAAATCTGGTGGGGTGAGGTGTTGATTATATGTAGAAGTCCGTGTGCTTTATTGGGCTAATGAAATATATATGGATCCTCGTGTTTCGAAGCCGCATTTGGTAAAAAATATTGCTCTGATCACCTAAGCGGCACGGGTGGTCTCCTATAGTGGTTCACAGCGCCATAAGCTCGTTGAACAGGCTTTGTGTGAAATATAGCAGAGTCTAGGACTGCTTTTATTGTCATGGTGGCCCAGAGGTAGCGTTCCCCGGTCACAATATAAGATCGTGGGTTTGAATCCTGGTGGGGTGAGGTGTTGATTATATGTAGAATTCCGAGTGCTTTATTGGGCTAATGAAATATATATTGATCCTCGTGTTTCGAAGCCGGATTTGGTAAAACGTTACTCTGATCACCTAAGCGGCACGGGTGGTCCGCATTAGAGGTTCACGGCGCCATAAGCTCGTTGAACAGGCTTTGTGTGAAATATACCAGAGACTAGGACTGCTTTTATTGTCCTGGTGGCCCAGAGGTAGCTTTCCCCGGTCACAATTATAAGATCGTGGGTTCAAATCCTGGTGGGGTGAGGTGTTGATTATATGTAGAAGTCCGCGTGCTTTATTGGGCTAATGAAATATATATGGATCCTCCTTGTTTCGACGCCTCATTTGTTAAAACGTTGCTCTGATCACCTAAGCGGCACGGGTGGTCCCCATTAGAGGTTCACGGTGCCATAAGCCCGTTGAACAGGCTTTGTGTGAAATATAGCAGAGTCTAGGAATGCTTTTATTGTCCTGGTGGCCCAGAGGTAGCGTCCCCCGGTCACAAATATAAGATAGTGGGTTCAAATCCTGGTGGGGTGAGGTGTTGATTATATGTAGAAGTCCGTGTGCTTTATTGGGCTAATAAAATATATATGGATCCTCGAGTTTCGAAGCCGCATTTAGTAAAATGTTTCTCTGATCACCTAAGAGGCATGGGTCGTCCCCATTAGAGGTTCACGTCGCCATAAGCTCGTTGAACAGGCTTTGTGTGAAATATAGCAGAGTCTAGGACTGCTTTTATTGTCCTGGTGGCCCAGAGGTAGCGTTCCCCGGTCACAATTAGAAGATTGGCTTCAAATCCTGGTGGGGTGAGCCGTTGAATATATGTAGAAATCCGCGTGCTTTATTTGGCTAATGAAATATATATGGATCCTCGTGTTTCGAAGCCGCATTTGGTAAAACGTTGCTCTGATCACCTAACTGGCACGGGTGTTCCCCTATAGTGGTTCACAGCGCCATAAGCTCGTTGAACAGACTTTGTGTAAAATATAGCAGCGTCTAGGACTGCTTTTATTGTCCTGGTGGCCCAGAGGTAGCGTTCCCCGGTCACAATTATATGATCGTGGGTTTGAATCCTGGTGGGGTGAGGTGTTGATTATATGTAGAAGTCCGAGTGCTTTATTGGGCTAATGAAATATATATGGATCCTCGAGTTTCGAAGCCGCATTTAGTAAAACGTTGCTCTGATCACCTAAGAGGCATGGGTCGTCCCCATTAGAGGTTCACGTCGCCATAAGCTCGTTGAACAGGCTTTGTGTGAAATATAGCAGAGTCTAGGACTGCTTTTATTGTCCTAGTGTCCCAGAGGTAGCGTTCCACGGTCACAATTATAAGATCGTGGGTTCAAATCCTGGTGGGGTGAGGTGTTGATTATATGTAGAAGTCCGCGTGCTTTATTGGGCTAATGAAATATATATGGATCCACGTGTTTCGAAGCCGGATTTGGTAAAACGTTGCTCTGATCACCTAAGCGGCACGGGTGTCCCCATTAGAGGTTCATGGCGCCATTAGGTCGTTGAACAGGCTTTGTGTGAAATATAGTAAAGTCTAGGACTGCTTTTATTGTTTTGGTGGCCCAAAGGTAGCATGCCCCGGTCACAATTATAAGATCGTGGGTTTGAATCCTGGTGGGGTGATGTGTTGATTATATGTAGAAGTCCGCGTGCTTTATTGGGCTAATGAAATATATATGGATCCACGTGTTTCAAAGCCGGATTTGGAAAAACGTTACTCTGATCAACCTAAGCGGCACGGGTTGTCCCCATTAGAGGTTCATGGCGCCATAAGGTCGTTGAACAGGCTTTGTGTGAAATATAGTAGAGTCTAGGACTGCTTCTATTGTCCTGGTGGCCTAGAGGTAGCATACCCCGGTCACACTTATAAGATCGTGGGTTTGAATACTGGTGGGGTGAGGTGTTGATTATATGTAGAAGTCCGCGTGCTTTATTGGGCTAATGAAATATATATGGACCGTCGTGTTTTGAAGCCGCATTTGGTAAAACGTTGCTCTCATCACCTAAGCGGCACGCGTGGTCCCCATTAGAGGTTCACGGAGCCATAAGCTCGTTGAACAGGCTTTGTGTGAAATATAGCAGAGTCTAGGACTGCTTTTATTTTCCTGGTGGCCCAGAGGTAGCGTTCCCCTTTCACAATTATAAGATCGTGGGTTTTAAATCCTGGTGGGGTGAGGCGTTGATTATATGCAGAAGTCTGCGTACTTTATTGGGCTAATGAAATATATATGGATCCTCGGGTTTCGAAGCCGCATTTGGTTAAACGTTACTCTAATCAACTAAGCGCCACGGGTGGTCCCCATTAGAGGTTCATGGCGCCATAAGGTCGTTGAACAGGCTTTGTGTGATATATAGTAGAGTCTAGGACTGCTTTTATTGTCCTGGTGGCCCAGCGGTAGCATACCCCGGTCACAATTATAAGATCGTGGGTCTGAATCCTGGTGGGGTGAGGTGTTGATTATATGTAGAAGTCCGAGTGCTTTATTGGGCTAATGAAATATATATGGATCCACGTGTTTCGAAGCCGGATTTGGTAAAACGTTGCTCTGATCACCTAAGCGGCACATGTGGTCCCCATTAGAGGTTCACACCGCCATAAGCTCGTTGAACAGGCTTTGCGTGAAATATAACAGAGTGTTGGACTGCTTTTAGTGTTCTGGTGGTCCACAGGTAACGTTCCCTGTTCACAATTATAAGATCGTGGTTCTGAATCCTGGTGGGGTGAGGTGTTGATTATATGTAGAAGTCCGCGTGCTTTATTGGGCTAATGAAATATATATGGATCCTCGTGTTTCCAAGCCGGATTTGGTAAAACGTTGCTCTTATCACCTAAGCGGCACGGATGGTCGCCATTAGAGGTTCATGGCGCCATAAGGTCGTTGAACAGGCTTTGTGTGAAATATGGTAGAGTCTAGGACTGCTTTTATTGTCCTGGTTGCCCAGAGGTAGCATTCCCCGGTCACATTTATAAGATCGTGGGTTCAAATCCTGGTGGGGTGAGGTGTTGATTATATGTAGAAGTCCGCGTGGTCTATTGGGCTAATGAAATATATATGGATCCTCGTGTTTCCAAGCCGGATTTGGTAAAACGTTGCTCTTATCACTTAAGCGGCACGGGTGGTCCCCTATAGTGGTTCACGGTGCCATAAGCTCGTTGAACAGGCTTTATGTGAAATATAACAGAGTCTAGGACTGCTTATAGTGTCCTGGTGGCCCATAGGTAGCGTTCCTCGGTCACAATTATAAGATCGTGGGTTCGAATCCTGTTGGGGTGAGGTGTTGATTATATGTAGAAGTCCGCGTGCTTTATTGGGCTAATGAAATATATATGGATCCTCGTGTATGGAAGCCGGATTTGGTAAAACGTTGCTCTGATCACCTAAGCGGCACGGGTGGTCCCCTATAGTGGTTCACAGCGCCATAAGCTCGTTGAACAGGCTTTGTGTGAAATATAGCAGAGTCTAGGACTGCTTTTATTGTCCTGGTGGCCCAAAGGTAGTGTTCCCCGGTCACAATTATAAGTATGTGGGTTTGAATCCTGGTGGGGTGAGGTGTTGATTATATGTTGAAGTCCGAGTGCTTTA
>NW_024729332.1:0-3695 GCF_018991925.1 Homarus americanus
TTACTCAAATTACTTCTCACCAATACAGTACTGCTACACTATACTGTACTACACATCTCTACACTGCTTCATGAACTATACACAAGGTTTACTACACCTTCCCTCCCTCTTGCCCCCTTAAGTGTCCCCCTCGACAGCTTGGCTACACTTCGCTTGAATGACAAACTTTACCACAATCACCTGCCCACCTCGTGTACAATTCCTTCATATGGGAACACACAACCCTATCCCATACACCACCACAGTCTCCCCCTCAACCAGTATATAACACCCCACACCCTCAAAAAAACGTTAAATGACCCCACAACAAGCCACACCCAGCCACACCCCCTCACAAAACATTAAATGACACCACAGCAAGCTACACCCATCCATACCTTCACACAAAACGTTAAAATTGACCTCAAGTAATACTGTTGTGTAGTGTGATAAGGTTTACTTCTCATTCGTGCTCTGTTGTTCCCACATACTGCACCACACTGACCCCATACTGCACCACACTGACCCCATACTGCACCACACTGACCCCATACTGCACCACACTGACCCCATACTGCACCCAGTATACTGCACCAGCCCCATACTACCCACCCAGCCCCATACTGCACCACACTGACCCCATACTGCACCACTGACCCCATACTGCACCACTGACCCCATGCTGCACCACACTGTTATACTGCCACACTATTTATACTGCACCACACCCATTATGCTGCACCACACTGACCCCATACTGCACCACACTGACCCCATACTGCACCACACTGACCACATACTGCACCACACTGACCACATACTGCACCAGAGGGTATTGTACTGTAGTTGGATCTGTAGTCATTCCTTGGTCTGATAAAGATAAAGATCCACCAGCACGTAGATTGGCTAAGGTTAAATTGATCTTCCGATGAAATAAGGTGGGGGATGAATCTTCAGGTGAGCCAAACATTTTAACATTCTCCAGAGGTTAATTAGATGGTTGCTGTCTTATTTACCCATACATTTTAACGGTGTCTTTATATACATCTTAATATTTATTTTAGGAACCCGGTGTTTTGTTTTTACAAGTAGACAACCCACGAACCTCAAGGTTATGTTACGTTGTTACGTTACGTCGTTACTTCACGTTACATTGTTACGTCACGTTACATTTTTACGTTAGTTTTGGTGCATTTTGGTTGTTGAGCAATGTGTTTTTCCGATGGTAAAATCCATGGTTGTCCACTTCAAAATTTACCAGGAACCTTTAAGGTTACTCAATTTAATATATAATGTATTCTGAAACACCTCGACCTTCTGAAACGTCTCGTCCTCCGCCGGCTCCCTACCTCAACTCGCTTCGCCTCGCCTCGCCTCGCCGGCTCCCTACCTCACCTCACCTCACCTCGCCCCGCCCCGCCCTGCCCTGCCCTGTCCTGTCCTGCCCGGCTCCCTACCTCGCCCCGCCTCGCTCCCTACCTCGCCTCGGCTCGGCTCGGCTCCCTGCCCCGACTCCCTGCCCCGGCTCGCTTCGCCCGGCTCTCTGCCTCGCTTCGCCCGGCTCAAACCCGTAATAAATTCTGTTTCAACTCCCAGAAATCGTAGTTAAAGAGTAAGCAAAGAACTGGCCAGAAAAAAATATATCGTAATTCTGCAAAAAATCTTTATCTTTTCGTTAAACCGAGTCATTGAGGCGCAGTTTTTAATGGTGAATACAGTGGTGGTGATGAACGTTTGGGGAAATGCGTAGTTATTGAGTTATGATCACCCGGCTCAGCCAAAAGTTGGTTGGGCTTCGAAGCAATAGGGAAAATGTGAAATTAAAAAATAAATAATAGTAATTTAACCTAATCTGGTCATTGTACTCACTTACTGGTTAATTATTAAGTAAATACTGATGTACGGTTTACACTCGTTACCCGCCACCGGCTTATAGTTTATGCTCGTTTGTCATGGCTCATTTCGCGGTATATTTGCCTAAAACATTAAGAAATTACTGGTTAGACGTTAGAGAAACACTTAATGTATTTGTTTAAGCTGAAAAGTAGGTGCCATAGGCCTTACAGCCCAGTGACACTTGGGGATACGACCCGAGAAGGCAAGTGAACTGCAACAACCGGCTGGCAAGTTTTGTACTTAAATCAGCATTTATTACGCCATAATTAAGTATATTAAACACTACCCAAAAGAATAACCATTTCCCTTGGCCATTTTGACTGTAGACAGTCGGGGGAAAAATTTACTCGTATCTAATGGAGACTAGAGGTGCGGGGCTTACCTGCCTTCAGCTGTAGTCAGTGAGTGGTGAGTGGTCGGTGAAGAATGAACCGATTAAGAGTTAGTCGAGGCTTTATAGATGAAGGTTCAGAGTGACGTCACGAAGCTTCATTGAATCATTTTGATGCTTCCTTGAAGCATTCGAAGCTTCGAACACTAATATACGTTAAAATACGTAAAAACGTCAAATTTATGATCCAAAATAATACTGCAAAAATAGCGTCCCAGAACGAAAAACTAAAAACAGAAATACCTGGAATTGAAGAGGGGCCTCGATGGGTAGCAGGTGAAGCTCTTATCCACTGGACCACAACGTATATGAATTGCTCCCACCTTTATTATTCTCTTATAGGTCATATGTTCTGCCAATTTTCTGTGAGCCGCAGGATTAGAACAGCTCGTCCACACTTGATAATATTGAAACATTTTATTCAACCAGAAAAATACAGAGACACAGTGGACCAATTGTAGTGTCACCTGGGTTACAGATAACTATATTCATCCAGTTTCTTGGTCTTTAAGAATGACGTTAAGGTGGATTAATCCCAAGTCTGTCATGTACTCAGTGGTTATAGTTTACTATCTGCGATGGTCCTATACTCTCGTTTGTATTAATTTTTTGTTATATGTATATTTTTAGTCTTCTTTACTTTCATTAGCTGGGTAGTTGTATTGATTCTTTAACAAGAGTTTTATTGTGTATATAATGTACTTTATTAACAACTTTTAGTAGTATTAGAATACTGAAAACGATCGTATTTTTTATTATTATTAACTATGTCATTATTTTATGTTGGTAGTCCATTAATTTACATATAATGTCACAATAAGGTTTTAAAGAGACAATTTCGACTGATTTATTGATCATTATTGGGAATTCATCACACGTTCAGTAAAAATACACTTGGAGGCTTTATCAATACATTACACCAGAAAACAAGAGAAACAATATTTGTAATACAATACCATAATACAGTAAAATACACATTAGGGTATTAACTACAGATACTTAACCTAACCTGGGTTATATTAATTGAAGCTACAGTGTAAATAATATTTACACTGGAGTTGTGTCTACAGATATTTACTAAATATCCCGGGAGACAACTCCAGCTGTGTAGACCACATACTACAGTAGCTCCAGCGGTGTAGACCACATACCACAGTAGCTCCAGCTATGTAGACCACATACTACAGTTGCTCCCACTGTGTAGACCACATATTACAGTAGCTCCAGCTATATAGACCACATACTACAGTAGCTCCAGCTCTGTAGACCACATACTACAGTAGCTCCAGCTATGTAGAGCACATATTACAGGAGCTCCAGCTCTGTAGACCACATACTACAGTAGCTCCAGCTCTGTAGACCACATACTACAGTAGCTCCAGCTCTGTAGACCACATACTACAGTAGCTCCAGCTCTGTAGACCACATA
>NW_024729333.1:0-15686 GCF_018991925.1 Homarus americanus
GTGTTGATTACATGTAGAAGTCCGCATGCTTTAATGGTCTAATGAAATATATATGGATCCTCGGGTTTCGAAGCCACATTTGGTAAAACGTTGCTCTGATCACCTAAGCGGCACGGGTGGTCCCCATTAGAGGTTCACGGCGCCATAAGCTCGTTGAACAGGCTTTGTGTGAAACATAGCAGAGTCTAGGACTGCTTTTATTGTCCTGGTGGCCCAGAGGTAGCATTCCCCGGTCACAATTATAAGATCGTGGGTTCAAATGCTTGTGGGGTGAGGTGTTGATTATATGTAGAAGTCTGCGTGCTTTATTGGGCTAATGAAAAATATATGGATCCTCGGGTTTCGAAGCCGCATTTGGTAAAACGTTGCTCTGATTACCTAAGCGGCACGGGTGGTCCCCATTAGAGGTTCACGGCGCCATAAGCTCGTTGAACAGGCTTTGTGTGAAATATAGGAGAGTCTAGGAATGTTTTTAGTCTCCTTGTGAGCCAGAGGTAGCGTTCCCCGGTCATAATTAGAAGATCGTGGGTTCGAATCCTGGTGGGGTGAGGTGTTGATTATATGTAGAAGTCCGCATGCTTTATTGGGCTAATGAAATATACATGGATCCTCGTGTTTCGAAGCCAGATTTGGTAAAACGTTGCCCTGATCACCTAAGCGGCACGGGTGGTCCCCATTAGAGGTTCATGGTGCCATAAGGTCGTTGAACAGGCTTTGTGTGAAATATAGCAGAGTCTAGGACTGCTTTTATTGTCCTAGTGGCCCAGAGGTAGCGTTTCCTGGTCACAATTATAAGATCGTGGGTTCAAATCCTGGTAGGGTGAGGTGTTGATTATATGTAAAAGTCCACGTGCTTTATTGGGCTAATGAAATATATATGGATCCTCGTGTTTCGAAACCGGATATGGTAAAACGTTGCTCTGATCACCTAAGCGGCACTGGTGGTCCCCATTAGAGGTTCATGGCGCCATAAGGTCGTTGAACAGGCTTTGTGTGAAATATAGTAGAGTCTAGGACTGCTTTTCTTGTCCTGGTGGCCCAGAGGTAGCGTTCCCCCGTCACAATTAGAAGATCGTGGTTTCAAATCCTGGTGGGTTGAGGTGTTGATTATATGTAGAAGTCTGCGTGCTTTATTGGGCTAATGAAATATTTATGGATCCTCGGGTTTCGAAGCCGCATATGGTTAAACGTTGCTCTGATCACCTAAGCGGCACGGGTGGTCCCCTATAGTGGTTCATAGCGCCATAAGCTCGTTGAACAGGCTTTGTGTGAAATATAGTAGAGTCTAGAACTGCTTTTATTGTCGTGGTGGCCCAGAGGTAGCACACCCCGGTCACAAATATAAGATCGTGGGTTTGAACCCTGGTGGGGTGAGGTGTTGATTATATGTAGAAGTCCGCGTGCTTTATTGGGCTAATGAAATATATATGGATCCTTCTTGTTTCGAAGCCGCATTTAGTAAAACGTTGGTCTGATCACCTAGGCGGCACGGGTGGTCCCCATTAGAGGTTCATGGCGCCATAAGCTCGTTGAACAGGCTTTGTGTGTAATATAGCAGAGTCTAGGACTGCTCTTAGTGTCCTGGTGGCCCAGAGGTAGCGTTCCCCGGTCACAATTAGAAGATCTTGGGTTCGAATCCTGGTGGGGTGTGTTGTTGATTATATGAAGAAGTGAGCGTGCTTTATTGGGCTAATGAAATATATATGGATCCTCGTGTTTCGAAGCCGCATTTGGTAAAACGTTGCTCTAATCACCTAAGCGGCACGGGGGGTCCCCATTAGAGGTTCACGGCGCCATAAGCTCGTTGAACAGGCTTTGTGTGAAATATAGCAGAATCTAGGACTGCTTTTATTGTCCTGGTGGCCCAGAGGTAGCATTCGCCCGTCACAATTATAAGATCGTTGGTTCAAATCCTGGTGGGGTGAGGTGTTGATTACATGTAGAAGTCCGCGTGCTTTAATGGTCTAATGAAATATATATGGATCCTCGGGTTTCGAAGCCACATTTGGTAAAACGTTGCTCTGATCACCTAAGCGGCACGGGTGGTCCCCATTAGAGGTTCACGGCGCCATAAGCTCGTTGAACAGGCTTTGTGTGAAATATAGGAGAGTCTAGGAATGCTTTTAGTCTCCTGGTGAGCCAGAGGTAGCGTTCCCCGGTCATAATTAGAAGATCGTGGGTTCGAATCCTGGTGGGGTGAGGTGTTGATTATATGAAGAAGTCAGCGTGCTTTATTGGGCTAATGAAATATATGTGGATCCTCGTGCTTCGAAGCCGCATTTGGTAAAACGTTGCTCCGATCACCTAAGCGGCATGGGTGGTCCCCATCAGAGGTTCACGGCGCCATAAGCTCGTTGAACAGGTTTTGTGTGAAATATAGCAGAGTCTAGGACTGCTTTTATTGTCCTGGTGGCCCAGAGGTAGCGTTCCCCGGTCACAATTATAAGATCGTGAGTTCAAATCCTGGTGGGTTGGGATGAAATATATATGGATCCTTCTTGTTTCCGAAGCCGCATTTGGTAAAATGTTGGTCTGATCACCTAAACGCACAGGTGGTCCCCATTAAAGAAGTTCCTGGCGCCATAAGCTCGTTGAACGAGCTATGTGGAATATAGCGAAACCTGGTTCTTTTGTGTCCTGGTGGCCCAGAGGTAGCATACCCCGGTCACAATTATAAGATCGTGAGTTTGAATCCTGGTGAGTTTAGGTGTTGATTATATGTAGAAGTCCGCGTGCTCTATTGGGCTAATGAAATATATATGGATCCTCGTGTTTCCAAGCCGGATTTGGTAAAATGTTGCTCTGATCACCTAAGCGGCACAGGTGGTCTGATAGAGTTCGGCGCCATAAGCTCGTTGAACAGGCTTTGTGAAATGCTTAGAGTCTAGAGCTGCTTTTATTGTCGTGGTGGCCCAGAGGTAGCATACCCCGGTCACAATTATAAGATCGTGGGTTTGAACCCTGGTGGGGTGAGGTGTTGATTATATGTAGAAGTCCGCGTGCTTTATTGGGCTAATGAAATATATATGGATCCTTCTTGTTTCGAAGCCGCATTTAGTAAAACGTTGGTCTGATCACCTAAGCGGCACGGGTGGTCCCCATTAGAGGTTCATGGCACCATAAGCTCGTTGAACAGGCCTTGTGTGTAATATAGCAGAGTCTAGGACTGCTCTTAGTGTCCTGGTGGCCCAGAGGTAGCGTTCCCCGGTCACAATTAGATCTTGGGTTCGAATCCTGGTGTAGTGTGTTGTTGATTATATGAAGAAGTGAGCGTGCTTTATTGGGCTAATGAAATATATATGGATCCTCGTGTTTCGAAGCCGCATTTGGTAAAACGTTGCTCTAATCACCTAAACGGCATGGGTGGTCCCCATTAGAGGTTCCCGGCGCCATAAGCTCATTGAACAGGCTTTGTGTGAAATATAGCAGAGTCTAGGACTGCTTTTATTGTCCTGGTGGCCCAGCGGTAGCGTTCCCCGGTCACAATTATAAGATCGTTGGTTCAAATCCTGGTGGGGTGAGGTGTTGATTACATGTAGAAGTCCGCGTGCTTTAATGGTCTAATGAAATATATAAGGATCCTCGGGTTTCGAAGCCACATTTGGTAAAACGTTGCTCTGATCACCTAAGCGGCACGGGTGGTCCCCATTAGAGGTTCACGGCGCCATAAGCTCGTTGAACAGGCTTTGTGTGAAACATAGCAGAGTCTAGGACTGCTTTTATTGTCCTGGTGGCCCAGAGGTAGCATTCCCCGGTCACAATTATAAGATCGTGGGTTCAAATGCTGGTGGGGTGAGGTGTTGATTATATGTAGAAGTCTGCGTGCTTTATTGGGCTAATGAAAAATATATGGATCCTCGGGTTTCGAAGCCGCATTTGGTAAAACGTTGCTCTGATTACCTAAGCGTCACGGGTGGTCCCCATTAGAGGTTCACGGCGCCATAAGCTCGTTGAACAGGCTTTGTGTGAAATATAGGAGAGTCTAGGAATGCTTTTAGTCTCCTGGTGAGCCAGAGGTAGCGTTCCCCGGTCATAATTAGAAGATCGTGGGTTCGAATCCTGGTGGGGTGAGGTGTTGATTATATGAAGAAGTCCGCGTGCTTTATTGGGCTAATGAAATATATATGGATCCTCGTGCTTCGAAGCCGCATTTGGTAAAACGTTGCTCCGATCACCTAAGCGGCATGGGTGGTCCCCATCAGAGGTTCACGGCGCCATAAGCTCGTTGAACACGTTTTGTGTGAAATATAGCAGAGTCTAGGACTGCTTTTATTGTCCTGGTGGCCCAGAGGTAGCGTTCCCCGGTCACAATTATAAGATCGTGGGTTCAAATCCTGGTGGGGTGAGGTGTTGATTAAATGTAGAAGTCCACGTGCTTTATTGGGCTAATGAAATATATATGGATCCTTCTTGTTTCGAAGCCGCATTTGGTAAAATGTTGGTCTGATCACCTAAGCAGCACGGGTGGTCCCCATTAGAGTTTCACGGCGCCATAAGCTCGTTGAACAGGCTATTTGTGAAATATAGCAGAGTCTAGGACTGCTTTTATTGTCCTGGTGGCCCAGAGTTAGCGTCCCCCGGTCACAATTATAAGATTGTGGGTTCAAATCCTGGTGGGGTGAGGTGTTGATTATATGTAGAAGTCCGCTTGCTTTATTGGGTTAATTAAATATATATGGATCCTCGTGTTTCGAAGCCAGATTTGGTAAAACGTTGCCCTGATCACTTAAGCGTCACGGGTGGTCCCCATTAGAGGTTCACGGCGCCATAAGCTCGTTGAACAGGCTTTGTGTGAAATATAGCAGAGTCTAGGACTGCTTTTATTGTCCTGGTGGCCCAGAGGTAGCATCCCCCGGTCACAATTATAAGATTGTTGGTTCAAATCCTAGTGGGTTGAGGTGTTGATTATATGTAGAAGTCCGCGTGCTTTATTGGGTTAATGAAATATATATGGATCCTCGTGTTTCGAAGCCAGATTTGGTAAAACGTTGCCCTGATCACCTAAGTGGCACGGGTGGGCCCCATTAGAGGTTCACGGCGCCATAAGCTCGTTGAACAGGCTTTGTGTGAAATATAGCAGAGTCTAGGACTGCTTTTATTGTCCTAGTGGCCCAGAGGTAGCGTTTCCTGGTCACAATTATAAGATCGTGGGTTCAAATCCTGGTAGGGTGAGGTGTTGATTATATGTAAAAGTCCACGTGCTTTATTGGGCTAATGAAATATATATGGATCCTCGTGTTTCGAAACCGGATTTGGTAAAACGTTGCTCTGATCACCTAAGCGGCACTGGTGGTCCCCATTAGAGGTTCATGGCGCCATAAGGTCGTTGAACAGGCTTTGTGTGAAATATAGTAGAGTCTAGGACTGCTTTTCTTGTCCTGGTGGCCCAGAGGTAGCGTTCCCCGGTCACAATTATAAGATCGTGGCTTCAAATCCTGGTGGGGTGAGGCTTTGATTATATGTAGAAGTCTGCGTGCTTTATTGGGCTAATGAAATATTTATGGATCCTCGGGTTTCGAAGCCGCATTTGGTTAAACGTTGCTCTGATCACCTAAGCGGCACGGGTGGTCCCCTATAGTGGTTCATAGCGCCATAAGCTCGTTGAACAGGCTTTGTGTGAAATATAGTAGAGTCTAGAACTGCTTTTATTGTCGTGGTGGCCCAGAGGTAGCATACCCCGGTCACAATTATAAGATCGTGGGTTTGAACCCTGGTGGGGTGAGGTGTTGATTATATGTAGAAGTCCGCGTGCTTTATTGGGCTAATGAAATATATATGGATCCTTCTTGTTTCGAGGCCGCATTTAGTAAAACGTTGGTCTGATCACCTAAGCGGCACGGGTGGTCCCCATTAGAGGTTCATGGCGCCATAAGCTCGTTGAACAGGCTTTGTGTGTAATATAGCAGAGTCTAGGACTGCTCTTAGTGTCCTGGTGGCCCAGAGGTAGCGTTCCACGGTCACAATTAGAAGATCTTGGGTTCGAATCCTGGTGGGGTGTGTTGTTGATTATATGAAGAAGTGAGCGTGCTTTATTGGGCTAATGAAATATATATGGATCCTCGTGTTTCGAAGCCGCATTTGGTAAAACGTTGCAATAATCACCTAAACGGCATGGGTGGTCCCCATTAGAGGTTCACGGCGCCATAAGCTCATTGAACAGGCTTTGTGTGAAATATAGCAGAGTCTAGGACTGCTTTTATTGTCCTGGTGGCCCAGCGGTAGCGTTCCCCGGTCACAATTATAAGATCGTTGGTTCAAATCCTGGTGGGGTGAGGTGTTGATTACATGTAGAAGTCCGCGTGCTTTAATGGTCTAATGAAATATATATGGATCCTCGGGTTTCGAAGCCACATTTGGTAAAACGTTGCTCTGATCACCTAAGCGGCACGGGTGGTCCCCATTAGAGGTTCACGGCGCCATAAGCTCGTTGAACAGGCTTTGTGTGAAACATAGCAGAGTCTAGGACTGCTTTTATTGTCCTGGTGGCCCAGAGGAAGCATTCCCCGGTCACAATTATAAGATCGTGGGTTCAAATGCTGGTGGGGTGAGGTGTTGATTATATGTAGAAGTCTGCGTGCTTTATTGGGCTAATGAAAAATATATGGATCCTCGGGTTTCGAAGCCGCATTTGGTAAAGCGTTGCTCTGATTACCTACGCGGCACGGGTGGTCCCCATTAGAGGTTCACGGCGCCATAAGCTCGTTGAACAGGCTTTGTGTGAAATATAGGAGAGTCTAGGAATGCTTTTAGTCTCCTTGTGAGCCAGAGGTAGCGTTCCCCGGTCATAATTAGAAGATCGTGGGTTCGAATCCTGGTGGGGTGAGGTGATGATTATATGAAGAAGTCGTGCTTTATTGAGCTAATGAAATATATATGGATCCTCGTGCTTGAGCGCATTTGGTAAAAGCGTTGCTCGATCACCTAAGCGGCATGGGTGAGATTTACATCAGAGGTTCACGGCAAAGCTCGTTAGACAGGTTTTTGTGTGAAATATAGCAAGTCTAGGACTGCTTTTGTGTCCTAGTGGCCCAGAGTGGCGTTCGGTCACAATTATAAGATCGTGGGTTCAAATCCTGGTGGGGTGAGGTGTTGATTATAGCAGAAGTCGCATGCTTTATTGGGCCTAATGAAATATACATGGATCCTGCGTGTTTCGAGAAGCTAGATTTGGTAAAACGTTGCCCTGATCACCTAAGCGGCACGGGTGGTCCCCATTAGAGGTTCATGGTGCCATAAGGTCGTTGAACAGGCTTTGTGTGAAATATAGCAGAGTCTAGGACTGCTTTTATTGTCCTAGTGGCCCAGAGGTAGCGTTTCCTGGTCACAATTATAAGATCGTGGGTTCAAATCCTGGTAGGGTGAGGTGTTGATTATATGTAAAAGTCCACGTGCTTTATTGGGCTAATGAAATATATATGGATCCTCGTGTTTCGAAACCGGATTTGGTAAAACGATGCTCTGATCACCTAAGCGGCACTGGTGGTCCCCATTAGAGGTTCATGGCGCCAAAAGGTCGTTGAACAGGCTTTGTGTGAAATATAGTAGAGTCTAGGACTGCTTTTCTTGTCCTGGTGGCCCAGAGGTAGCGTTCCCCGGTCACAATTATAAGATCGTGGCTTCAAATCCTGGTGGGGTGAGGCTTTGATTATATGTAGAAGTCTGCGTGCTTTATTGGGCTAATGAAATATTTATGGATCCTCGGGTTTCGAAGCCGTATTTGGTTAAACGTTGCTCTGATCACCTAAGCGGCACGGGTGGTCCCCTATAGTGGTTCATAGCGCCATAAGCTCGTTGAACAGGCTTTGTGTGAAATATAGTAGAGTCTAGAACTGCTTTTATTGTCGTGGTGGCCCAGAGGTAGCATACCCCGGTCACAATTATAAGATCGTGGGTTTGAACCCTGGTGGGGTGAGGTGTTGATTATATGTAGAAGTCCGCGTACTTTATTGGGCTAATGAAATATATATGGATCCTTCTTGTTTCGAAGCCGCATTTAGTAAAACGTTGGTCTGATCACCTAAGCGGCACGGGTGGTCCCCATTAGAGGTTCATGGCGCCATAAGCTCGTTGAACAGGCTTTGTGTGTAATATAGCAGAGTCTAGGACTGCTCTTAGTGTCCTGGTGGCCCAGAGGTAGCGTTCCCCGGTCACAATTAGAAGATCTTGGGTTCGAATCCTGGTGGGGTGTGTTGTTGATTATATGAAGAAGTGAGCGTGCTTTATTGGGCTAATGAAATATATATGGATCCTCGTGTTTCGAAGCCGCATTTGGTAAACGTTGCTCTAATCACCTAAACGGCATGGGTGGTCCCCATTAGAGGTTCACGGCGCCATAAGCTCATTGAACAGGCTTTGTGTGAAATATAGCAGAGTCTAGGACTGCTTTTATTGTCCTGGTGGCCCAGCGGTAGCGTTCCCCGGTCACAATTATAAGATCGTTGGTTCAAATCCTGGTGGGGTGAGGTGTTGATTACATGTAGAAGTCCGCGTGCTTTAATGGTCTAATGAAATATATATGGATCCTCGGGTTTCGAAGCCACATTTGGTAAAACGTTGCTCTGATCACCTAAGCGGCACGGGTGGTCCCCATTAGAGGTTCACGGCGCCATAAGCTCGTTGAACAGGCTTTGTGTGAAACATAGCAGAGTCTAGGACTGCTTTTATTGTCCTGGTGGCCCAGAGGTAGCATTCCCCGGTCACAATTATATGATCGTGGGTTCAAATGCTGGTGGGGTGAGGTGTTGATTATATGTAGAAGTCTGCGTGCTTTATTGGGCTAATGAAAAATATATGGATCCTCGGGTTTCGAAGCCGCATTTGGTAAAACGTTGCTCTGATTACCTAAGCGGCACGGGTGGTCCCCATTAGAGGTTCACGGCGCCATAAGCTCGTTGAACAGGCTTTGTGTGAAATATAGGAGAGTCTAGGAATGCTTTTAGTCTCCTGGTGAGCCAGAGGTAGCGTTCCCCGGTCATAATTAGAAGATCGTGGGTTCGAATCCTGGTGGGGTGAGGTGTTGATTATATGTAGAAGTCCGCATGCTTTATTGGGCTAATGAAATATACATGGATCCTCGTGTTTCGAAGCCAGATTTGGTAAAACATTGCCCTGATCACCTAAGCGGCACGGGTGGTCCCCATTAGAGGTTCATGGTGCCATAAGGTCGTTGAACAGGCTTTATGTGAAATATAGCAGAGTCTAGGACTGCTTTTATTGTCCTAGTGGCCCAGAGGTAGCGTTTCCTGGTCACAATTATAAGATCGTGGGTTCAAATCCTGGTAGGGTGAGGTGTTGATTATATGTAAAAGTCCACGTGCTTTATTGGGCTAATGAAATATATATGGATCCTCGTGTTTCGAAACCGGATTTGGTAAAACGTTGCTCTGATCACCTAAGCGGCACTGGTGGTCCCCATTAGAGGTTCATGGCGCCATAAGGTCGTTGAACAGGCTTTGTGTGAAATATAGTAGAGTCTAGGACTGCTTTTCTTGTCCTGGTGGCCCAGAGGTAGCGTTCCCCGGTCACAATTATAAGATCGTGGTTCAAATCCTGGTGGGGTGAGGTGTTGATTATATGTAGAAGTCCGCGTGCTTTATTGGTCTAATGAAATATATATATGGATCCTCAGGTTTCGAAGCCACATTTGGTAAACGTTGCTCTGATCACCTAAGCGGCACGGGTGGTCCCCATTAGAGGTTCACGGCGCCATAAGCTCGTTGAACAGGCTTTGTGTGAAACATAGCAGAGTCTAGGACTGCTTTTATTGTCCTGGTGGCCCAGAGGTAGCGTTCCCCGGTCACAATTATAAGATCGTGGGTTCGAATCCTGGTGGGGTGAGGTGTTGATTATATGAAGAAGTCCGCGTGCTTTATTGGGCTAATGAAATATATATGGATCCTCGTGTTTCGAAGCCGCATTTGGTAAAACGTTGCTCTGATCACCTAAGCGGCACGGGTGGTCCCCATCAGAGGTTCACGGCGCCATAAGCTCGTTGAACAGGCTTTGTGTGAAATATAGCAGAGTCTAGGACTGCTTTTATTGTCCTGGTGGCCCAGAGGTAGCGTTCCCCGGTCACAATTATAAGATCGTGGGTTCAAATCCTGGTGGGGTGAGGTGTTGATTAAATGTAGAAGTCCACGTGCTTTATTGGGCTAATGAAATATATATGGATCCTTCTTGTTTCGAAGCAGCATTTGGTAAAATGTTGGTCTGATCACCTAAGCAGCACGGGTGGTTCCCATTAGAGTTTCACGGCGCCATAAGCTCGTTGAACAGGCTATGTGTGAAATATAGCAGAGTCTAGGACTGCTTTTATTGTCCTGGTGGCCCAGAGTTAGCGTCCCCCGGTCACAATTATAAGATTGTGGGTTCAAATCCTGGTGGGGTGAGGTGTTGATTATATGTAGAAGTCCGCGTGCTTTATTGGGTTAATGAAATATATATGGATCCTCGTGTTTCGAAGCCAGATTTGGTAAAACGTTGCCCTGATCACTTAAGCGGCACGGGTGGTCCCCATTAGAGGTTCACGGCGCCATAAGCTCGTTGAACAGGCTTTGTGTGAAATATAGCAGAGTCTAGGACTGCTTTTATTGTACTGGTGGCCCAGAGGTAGCATTCCCCGGTCACAATTATAAGATCGTGGGTTCAAATCCTGGTGAGGTGAGGTGTTGATTATATGTAGAAGTCCGCGTGCTTTATTGGGCTAATGAAATATAAATGGATCCTCGGGTTTCGAAGCCGCATTTGGTAAAATGTTGCTCTGATCACCTAAGCGGCACGGGTGGTCCCCATTAGAGGTTCACGGTGCCACAAGCCCGTTGAACAGGCTTTGTGTGAAATATAGCAGAGTCTAGGAATGCTTTTAGTGTCCTGGTGGCCCAGAGGTAGCATTCCCCGGTCACAATTATAAGATCGTGGGTTCAAATCCTGGTGGGGTGAGGTGTTGATTATATGTAGAAGTCCGCGTGCTTTATTGGGCTAATGAAATATATATGGATCCTCGTGTTTCGAAGCCGCATTTGGTAAAATGTTGGTCTGATCACTTAAGCGGCACGGGTGGTCCCCATTAGAGTTTCACGGCGCCATAAGCTCGTTGAACAGGCTTTGTGTGAAATATAGCAGAGTCTAGTACTGCTTTTATTGTCCTGGTGGCCCAGAGGTAGCGTCCCCCGGTCACAATTATAAGATTGTGGGTTCAAATCTTGGTGGGGTGAGGTGTTGATTATATGTAGAAGTCCGCGTGCTTTAATGGTCTAATGAAATATATATGGATCCTCGGGTTTCGAAGCCACATTTGGTAAAACGTTGCTCTGATCACCTAAGCGGCACGGGAGGGTCCCCATTAGAGGTTCACGGCGCCATAAGCTCGTTGAACAGGCTTTGTGTGAAATATAGCAGAGTCTAGGAATGCTTTTAGTGTCCTGGTGGGCCAGAGGTAGCGTTCCCCGGTCACAATTAGAAGATCGTGGGTTTGAATCCTGGTGGGGTGAGGTGTTGATTATATGGAATAGTCCGCATGCTTTATTGGGCTAATGAAATATATATGGATCCTCGTGTTTCGAAGCCACATTTGGTAAAACGTTGCTCTGATCACCTAAGCGGCATGGGTGGTCCCCATTAGAGGTTCACGGCGCCATAAGCTCGTTGAACAGGCCTTGTGTGAAATATAGCAGAGTCTAGGACTGCTTTTATTGTCCTGGTGGCCCAGAGGTAGCGTTTCCCGGTTACAATTAGAAAATTGTGGGTTCGAATCCTGGTGGGGTGAGGTGTTGATTAAATGTAGAAGTCCGCGTGCTTTATTGGGCTAATGAAATATACATGGATCCTCGGGTTTCGAAGCCGCATTTGGTAAAATTTTGCTCTGATCACCTAAGCGGCACGGGTTAGTCCCCATTAGAGGTTCACGGCGCCATAAGCTCGTTGAACAGGCTTTGTGTGAAATATAGCAGAGTCTAGGACTGCTTTTATTGTCCTGGTGGCCCAGAGGTAGCGTTTCCCGGTTACAATTAGAAAATTGTGGGTTCGAATCCTGGTGGGGTGAGGTGTTGATTAAATGTAGAAGTCCGCGTGCTTTATTGGGCTAATGAAATATACATGGATCCTCGGGTTTCGAAGCAGCATTTGGTAAAATTTTGCTCTGATCACCTAAGCGGCACGGGTTAGTCCCCATTAGAGGTTCACGGCGCCATAAGCTCGTTGAACAGGCTTTGTGTGAAATATAGCAGAGTCTAGGACTGCTTTTATTGTCCTGGTGGCCCAGCGGTAGCGTCCCCCGGTCACAATTATAAGATCGTGTGTTCAAATCCTGGTGGGGTGAGGTGTTGATTATATGTTGAAGTCCGCGTGCTTTAATGGTCTAATGAAATATATATGGATCCTCGGGTTTCGAAGCCACATTTGGTAAAACGTTGCTCTGATCACCTAAGCGGCACGGGGGTTCCCCATTAGAGGTTCACGGCGCCATAAGCTCGTTGAACAGGCTTTGTGTGAAATATAGCAGAGTCTCGGAATGCTTTTAGTGTCCTGGTGGGCCAGAGGTAGCGTTCCCCGGTCACAATTAGAAGATCGTTGGTTCGAATCCTCGTGGGGTGAGGTGTTGATTATATGAAGAAGTCCGCGTGCTTTATTGGGCTAATGAAATATATATGGATCCTCGTGTTTCGAAGCGGCATTTGGTAAAATGTTGGTCTGATCACCTAAGCGGCACGGGTGGTCCCAATTAGAGTTTCACGGCGCCATAATCTCGTTGAACAGGCTTTGTGTGAAATATAGCAGAGTCTAGGACTGCTTTTATTGTCCTGGTGTCCCAGAGGTAGCGTCCCCCGGTCACAATTATAAGATTGTGGGTTCAAATCTAGGTGGGGTGATGTGTTGATTATATGTAGAAGTCCGCGTGCTTTAATGGTCTAATGAAATATATATGGATCCTCGGGTTTCGAAGCCACATTTGGTAAAACGTTGCTCTGATCACCTAAGCGGCACGGGGGGTCCCCATTAGAGGTTCACGGCGCCATAAGCTCGTTGAACAGGCTTTGTGTGAAATATAGCAGAGTCTAGGAATGCTTTTAGTGTCCTGGTGGGCCAGAGGTAGCGTTCCCCGGTCACAATTAGAAGATCGTGGGTTCGAATCCTGGTGGGGTGAGGTGTTGATTATATGAAGAAGTCCGCATGCTTTATTGGGCAAATGAAATATATGGATCCTCGTGTTTCGAAGCCACATTTGGTAAAACGTTGCTCTGATCACCTAAGCGGCATGGGTGGTCCCCATTAGAGGTTAACGGCGCCATAAACTCGTTGAACAGGCTTTGTGTGAAATATAGCAGAGTCTAGGACTGCTTTTATTGTCCTGGTGGCCCAGAGGTAGCGTTCCCCGGTCACAATTATAAGATATTGGGTTCAAATCCTGGTGGGGTGAGGTGTTGATTAAATGTAGAAGTCCGCGTGCTTTATTGGGCTAATGAAATATATATGGATCCTTCTTCTTTCGAAGCCACATTTGGTAAAATGTTGGTCTGATCAACTAAGCGGCACTCGTGGTCCCCATTAGGGGTTCACGGCGCCATAAGCTCGTTGAACAGGCTTTGTGTGAAATATAGCAGAGTCTAGGACTGCTTATAGTGTCCTAGTGGCCCATAGGTAGCGTTCCTCGGTCACAATTATAAGATCGTGGGTTCGAATCCTGGTGGAGTGAGGTGTTGATTATATGTAGAAGTCCGCGTGCTTTATTGGGTTAATGAAATATATATGGATCCTCGTGTTTCGAAGCCGGATTTGGTAAAACGTTGCTCTGATCACCTAAGCGGCACGGATGGTCCCCATTAGAGGTTCACAGCGCCATAAGCTCGTTGAACAGGCTTTGTGTGAAATATAGCAGAGTCTAGGACTGCTTTTATTTTCCAGGTGGCCCAGAGGTAGCATACCCCGGTCACAATTATAAGACAGTGGGTTTGAATCCTGGTGGGGTGAGGTGTTGATTATATGTAGAAGTCCGAGTGCTTTATTGGGCTAATGAAATATATTTGAATCCTCGTGTTTCGAAGCCGCATTTGGTAAAACGTTGCTCTGATCACCTAACCGGCACGGGTGGTCCCCTATAGTGGTTCACGGCGCCATAAGCTCGTTGAACAGGCTTTGTGTGAAATATAACAGAGTCTAGGACTGCTTATAGTGTCCTGGTGGCCCATAGGTAGCGTTCCCCGGTCACAATTAGAAGATCGTGGGTTCGAATCCTGGTGGGGTGAGGTGTTGATTATATGAAGAAGTCCGCGTGCTTTGTTGGGCTAATGAAATATATATGGATCCTCGTGACTCGAAGCTGCATTTGGTAAAACGTTGCTCTGATCACCTAAGCGGCACGGGTTGTCCCCATTAGAGGTTCACAGCGCCATAAGCTCGTTGAACAGGCTTTGTGTGAAATATAGGAGTGTCTAGGACTGCTTTTATTGTCCTGGTGGCCCAGAGGTAGCTTTCCCCGGTCACTATTATAAGATCGTGGCTTCAAATCCTGGTGGGGTGAGGCGTTGATAATATGTAGAAGTCCGCGTGCTTTATTGGGTTAATGAAATATATATGGATCCTCGTGTTTCGAAGCCGCATTTGGTAAAACGTTGCTCTGTTCACCTAAGCGGCACGGGTGGTCCCCTATAGTGGTTCACAGCGCCATAAGCTCATTGAACAGGCTTTGTGTGAAATATAGCAGAGTCTAGGACTGCTTTTATTGTCCTAGTGGCCCAGAGGTAGCGTTCTCCGGTCACAATTATAGGCTCGTGGGTTCAAATCCTGGTGGGGTGAGGTGTTGATTATATGTAGAAGTCCGCGTGCTTTTTTGGGCTAATGAAATATATATGGATCCTCGTGTTTCGAATAGAGATTTGATAAAACGTTGACCTGATCACCTAAGCGGCACGGGTGGTCCCCATTAGAGGTTCATGGCGCCATAAGGTCGTTGAACAGGCTTTGTGTGAAATATAGTAGAGTCTAGGACTGCTTTTATTGTCCTGGTGGCCCAGAGGTAGCATACCCCGGTCACAAATATAAGATCGTGCGTTTGAATCCTGGTAGGGTGAGGTGTTGATTATACGTAGACGTCCGAGTGATTTATTGGGCTAATGAAATATATATGGATCCTCGTGTTTCCAAGCCGGATTTGGTAAAATGTTGCTCTGATTAACTAAGCGGCACGGGTGGTCCCCATTAGAGGTTCATGGCGCCATAAGGTCGTTGAACAGTCTTTGTGTGAAATATAGTAGAGTCTAGGACTGCTTTTATTGTCCTGGTGGCCCAGAGGTAGCATACCCCGGTCACAATTATAAGATCGTGGGTTTGAATCCTGATGGGGTGAGGTGTTGATTATATGTAGAAGTTCGCGTGCTTTATTGGGCTAATGAAATATATATGGATCCTCGTGTTTCGAAGCCGGATTTGGTAAAACGTTGCTCTGATCACCTAAGCTGCACGGGTGGTCCCAATTAGAGTTTCACCGCGCCATAAGCTCGTTGAACAGGCTTTGTGTGAAATATACCAGAGTCTAGGACTGCATTTCTTGTCCTGGTGTCCCAGAGGTAGCGTTCCCCGGTCACAATTATAAGATCGTGGGTTCAAATCTTGGTGGGGTGAAGTGTTGATTATATGTAGAAGTCTGCTTGCTTTATTGGGCAAATGAAATATTTATGGATCCTCCTTGTTTC
>NW_024729334.1:0-9558 GCF_018991925.1 Homarus americanus
CTGGGGACTTTGTTTTACTCGACCAGGGTACTTTGTTATACTCGACCAGGGAACTTTGTTAAACTCGATCAGGGGACTTTGTTATACTCAATGATTGGGCTTTGTTATACTCGATCAGGGGACTTTGTTATACTCGATTAGGGTACTTTGTTATACTCGACCAGGGGCCTTTGTTATGGTCAACCAGGGGACTTTGTTATACTCAATCAGGAGACTTTGTTATACTCGATCAGGGAGCTTTGTTTTCCTCGACCAGGGGACTTTGTTATACTCGATTAGGGGACTTTGTTATACTCGATGATTTGGCTTTGTTTTACTCGATCAAGGGCCTTTGTCATAATCGATGAGGGGACTTTGTTAGACTCGATGAGGGGCCTTTGGTATACTCGATGAGGGGCCTTTGTTATACCCAATCATGGGCCATTGTTATATTCAACCAGGGGACTTTTTTATTCAAGATCAGGGGGCTTTGTTATATTCGATTAGGGGACTTTGTTATACTCGATGAGGGACATTTGTTATATTCGATCAAGGGCCTTTGCTAAACTCGATCAGGGGACTTTGTTAGACTCGATTAGGGGCCTTTGTTATTCTCGATCAGGGGACTTTGTTATACCTGATCAAGGGCTTTGTTATACTCGAACTGGGGCCTTTGTTATGCTCGATCAGAGGCCTTTGTTATAGTATATGAGGGATTTTTGTTATACTCGAACCAGGGGAATTTGTTATACTCGATCATGAGACTTTGTTATACTCGATCAGGGCCTTTATTATACTCGACCAGGGGGGTTTGATATACTCGATCAGGGGACTTTGATATACTCAGTAAGGGAACTTTGTTATACACGAACAGGGGATATGTTATACTCGATCAGGGGATGTGTTATACTCGATGAGGGGACTTTGTTAAACTCGATCAGGGGGCTTTGTTTTCCTTGATCAGGGGTCTTTGTTATACTCCATCAGCGTCTTTGTTATACTCCATCAGGGGCTTTTGTTATACCCCACCAGGGGACTTTGTTATACTCGATCAGGGGACTTTGTTATACTTGATCACTGGACTTTGTAATATTCGATCAGGGGGGGCTTTATTATACTTGACCAGGGGCCTTGTTATGCTCGATAATTGGACTTTGTTATACTCGATTAGGGGCCTTTGTTATTCTCGATCAGGGGACCTTGTTTTACTCGAACAGGGTACTTTGTTATACTCGATCAGGGGACTTTGTTATACTCGATCAGGGGCCTTTGTTATGCTCGACCAGAGGACTTTGTTATACTCGATAAGGGACTTTGTTATACTCTATGAGGGGGCTTTGATATACTCGATCAGGGTACTTTGTTATACTCGATCAGGGGACTTTGTTATACTTGATGATTGGGCTTTGTTATACTCGATCAGGAGACTTTGTTATATTCGATTAGGGGACTTTGTTTTACTCGACCAGGGGCCTTTGTTATGGTCAACCATGGGACTTTGTTATACTCAATCAGGGGACTTTGTTATACTTGATCAGGGTGCTTTGTTTTCCTAGACCAGGGGACTTTGTTATACTCGATCAGGGGCCTTGTTTTCCTCGATCAGGGGACTTTGTTATACTCCATCAGGGACTTTGTTATGCTCCATTAGGGGCCTTTGTTATACTCGATCAGGGGACTTTGTTATACTCGATGATTGGGCTTTGTTATACTCGATCAAGGGCCTTTGTCATAATCGATCAGGGGACTTTGTTAGACTCGATGAGGGGCCTTTGTTATACTCGATGAGAGGCCTTTGTTATACTCGATCATGAGCCATTGTTATATTCAACCAGGGAACTTTGTTATACTCGATTAGGGGGCTTTGTTATATTCGATTACGGGACTTTGTTATACTCGATGAGGGGCATTTGTTATACTCGATCAAGGGCCTTTGCTATACTCGATTAGGGGACTTTGTTAGATTCGATTAGGGGCCTTTGTTATTCTCGATCAGGTGACTTCGTTATACCTGATTAAGGGGCTTTGTTATACTCGACCTGGGGCCTTCGTTATGCTCGATTAGGGGACTTTGTTATGCTCGATCAGGGGCCTTTGTTATACTATATCTGGGGCTTTTGTTATACTCGAACTAGGGGAATTTGTTATACGCGATCTTGAGACTTTGTTATTCTCGATCAGGGCCTTTATTATACTCGACCAGGGGGGTTTGATATACTCAATCAGGGGACTTTGGTAAACTCTGTATGGAGGCTTTATTATACTCGATCAAGGGACTTTGTTATACTCGATCAGGGGACTTTGTTATACTCGATCAGGGGGCTTTGTTATACTCGACCAGGGTGCTTTGTTATACTCGATAAGGGGACTTTGTTATACTCGATCAGGGGGCTTTGTTTTCCTCGATCAGGGGACTTTGTTATACTCCATCATGGTCTTTGTTATACTCCATCTGGGGCCTTTGTTATACTCGACCAGGGGACTTTGTTATACTCGATCAGGGGACTTTGTTATACTTGATCAGGGGACTTTTTAATATTCGATCAGGGGGGCTTTGTTATACTCGACCAGGGGCCTTTGTTATACTCGATAAGGGGACTTTGTTATACTCCATCAGGGGCCTTTGTTATACTCGATTAGGGGACATTACTATACTCGACCAGGGAACGTTGTTATACACGGTCAGGGGACTTTGTTATACTCGATCAGGGGATGTGTTATACTCGATGAGGGGTCTTTGTTATACTCGATCAGGGGACTTTGTTATACTCGATCAGGGGGCTTTGTTTTCCTCGATCAGGGGACTTTGTTATTCTCCATCAGGGTCTTTTTTATACTCCATTAGGGGCCTTTATTATACTCCATCAGGGTCTTTGTTATACTCCATTAGGGGCCTTTGTCATACTCAAACAGGGAACTTTGTTTTACTCGATCAGGGGACTTTGTTATACTTGATTAGGTGACTTTGTATTATTCGATCACGAGGGCTTTGTTATGCTCGACCAGGGCCCTTTGTTATGCTCGATAGGGGACTTTGTTATACTCGATCAGGGGAATTTGTTATAATCAACCAAAGGACTTTGTTATACTCGATACGGGGACTTTGTTATACTCGATCAGGGGACTTTGTTATACTCGATTAGGGGCCTTTGTTATACTCGATCAAGTGCCTTTGTCATACTCGATCAGAGGACTTTGTTAAACTCGATGAGGGGTCTTTGTTATACTCGATGAGGGGCCTTTTTATACTCAATCATGGGCCTTTGTTATACTCAACCAGGGGACTTTGTTATATTCGATCAGGGGACTTTGTTATACTCGATCAGAGGACTTTGTTATACACAATCATGTGATATGTTATACTCGATCAGGGGATGTGTTATACTCGATCAGGGGACTTTGTTATTCTCGATCAAGAGGCTTTGTTATACTCAACCGGGGGCTTTTGTTATACTCGATCAGGGGCAATGTTATACTCAATAAAGGGACTTTGTTATACTCGACCATGGGACTTTGTTATACTTGATTTGGGGACTTTGTTATACTCGATCAGGGGCCTTTATTATATTTGACCAGGGACTTTGTTATACTCGATTTGGGGACTTTGTTATACTCGATGAGAGGGCTTTGTTATACTCGATCAGGGGACTTAGTTATACTCGACCAGGGTCCTTTGTTATGCTCGACCATCTGCCTTTGTTATAATCAATCAGGGGGCTTTGTTATATTCGATTAGGGGACTTTGTTATACTCGATGAGGGGCATTTGTTATTCTCGATCAAGGGGCTTTCCTATACTCGATCAGGGGATTTTGTTATACTAGATGAGGGGACTTTGTTATACTCAATTAGGGGGCTTTGTTATACTCGACCAGGGTCGTTTGTTATGCTCGATCAGAGGACTTTGTTATACTAGATCAGGGGACTTTGTTATACTCGATCAGGGGACTCTATTATATTCGACCAGGGGACTTTGTTATACTCGATTAGGGGATTTTGTTATAACCGATGAGGGGGCATTGATATACCCGATTAGGGGGCTTTGTTATATTCGACTAGGGGACTTTGTTATACTCGAAGAGGGGCATTTGTTATACTCGATCAAGGGCCTTTGCTATACTCGATCAGGGGTTTTGTTATACTAGATCAGGGAACTTTGTCATACTCGATAAGGTGACTTTGTTATACTCGATGAGAGGACTTTGTTTTACTCGATCAGGCGACTTTTTTATATTTGTTTAGGGGACTTCATTATACTCGATCAAGGGCCTTTGTTATACTCGATCAGGGGACTTTGTTATACTCGATCAGAGGAGTTTGTTATATTTGATAAGGTGACTTTGTTATACTCGATGAGGGGTCTTTGTTATACTCGATCAGGGGACATTACTATACTCGACCAGGGAACTTTGTTATACACGATCAGGGGATATGTTATTCTTGATCAGAGGACTTTGTAATATTCGATCGGGGGGCTTTGTTATACTCGACCAGGGGCCTTTGTTATGCTATATAAGAGGTTTTTGTTATACTCGAACCAGGGGAATTTGTTATACTCGATAAGGGGACTTTGTTATACTCAATGAGGGGCCTTTGTTATACTCGATTAGGGGACATTACTATACTCGACCCGGGAACTTTGTTATACTCGATCAGGGCCATTATTATACTCAACCAGGGGGATTTCATATACTTGATCAGGGGACTTTCTTATACTCGATGAGGGGGCTCTTTTATACTCGACCAGGGTGATTTGTTATGTTCGACCAATGGCCTTTGTTATACTCGATCAGGGGGCTTTGTTATATTCGATTAGGGGACTTTCATATGACCAGGGGACTTTGTTATACTCGACCTTTGTTATATTGACCAGGGGCCTTTGTTATGGTCAGCCAGGGACTTTGTTATACTCATGGGGGACTTTGTTATACTCGATCAGGGGGCTTTGTTATACTATATAAGAGGTTTTGTTACTTTCGAACCAGAATTTGTTATACTCGATAAAGGGGACTTTGTTATACTCGATGAGGGGCCTTTGTTATACTCGATCAGGGGACATTACTATACTCGACCCGGGAACTTTGTTATACTCGATCAGGGCCATTATTATACTCGACCAGGGGGGTTTGATATACTTGATCAGGGGACTTTCTTATACTCGATGAGGGGGCTCTTTTATGCTCGACCAGGGTGATTTGTTATGCTCGACCAGTGGCCTTTGTTATACTCGATGAGGGGGCTTTGTTATATTCGATTAGGGAACTTTCATATATTTGACCAGAGGACTTTGTTATATTCGATCAGGGGCTTTGTTATATTCGAATAGGGACTTTGTTATATTCGACCAGGGGCCTTTGTTATGGTCAGCCAGAGGACTTTGTTATACTCGATCAGGGGACTTTGTTATACTCGATCAGGGGGCTTTGTTTTCCTCGACCAGGGGACTTTGTTATATTCGATCAGGGGACTTTGTAGTATTCGATCTGGGGGGCTTTGTTATACTCGATGAGGGGCCTTTGTTATACTCGATCAGGGGACATTACTATACTCGACCCGGGAACTTTGTTATACACAATCAGGGGATATGTTATACTCGATCAGGGGATGTGTTATACTCAGTCAGGAGGCTTTGTTATACTCAACCGGGGGCCTTTGTTATACACGATCAGGGGAATTTACTATACTCGATCTGGGGACTTTGTTATACTCGATCAGGGGGCTTTGTTATACTCAACCACGGGACTTTGTTATACTCGATCAGGTGGTTTTGTTATACTTGACTACTGGTCTTTGTTATGCTCGATCAGGGGACTTTGTTATACTCGATCAGGGGCCTTTGTTATACTCGATCAGGGGCTTTGTTAGACTCGATCAGGGGGCTTTGTTTTCCTCGATTAGGGGACTTTGTTATACTCCATCAGGGTCTTTGTTATGCTCCATTAGGAGCCTTTGTTATACTCGACCAGGGGACTGTGTTATAGTCGATGAGGGGACTTTGTTATACTTGATCAGGGGACTTTGTATTATTCGATCAGGGGGGCTTTGTTATGCTCGACGAGGGGCCTTTGTTATGCTCGATAAGGGGACTTTGTTATACTCAATCAGGGGACTTTGTTATACTCCATTAGGGGCCTTTATTATACTCGATCAAGAGCCTTTGTTATACTCGATCAGAGAACTTTGTTATACTCGATCAGGGGACTTTGTTATACTTGAGCAGGGGACTTTGTTATACTCGATCAGGGGACATTACTATACTCGACCAGGGAACTTTGTTATACAGGATCAGGGGATATGTTTTACTCGATCAGCAGATGTGTTACACTCGATCAGGGGACTTTGCTATACTCGATCAGGATGCTTTGTTATACTCAACCGGCGGCCTTTGTTATACTGGATTAGGGGCTTTTGTTCTACTCGATCAAGGGACTTTGTTATACTCGATCAGGGGGCTTTGTTTATATCGACCAGGGGACTTTGTTATACTCCATCAGGGTCTTTGTTATACTCCATCAGGGGCTTTTGTTATACTCGAACCAGGGGAATTTGTTATACTCGAACAGGGGACTTTGTTATACTCGATCAGGGAAATTTGTTATACTCGACCAGGGGACTTTGTTATTCTCGACCAGGGTACTTTGTTATAATCGATTTGGGGAATTTCTTATAATCGACCAGGGGACTTTGTTGTCCTCGATAAGGGGAGTTTGTTATACTCGATGAGGAGACTCTGTTATACTCGATCAAGGGCCTTTGTTATACTCGATCAGGGGACTTTGTTATATTCGATCAGAGGACTTTGTTATATTTGATCAGGTGACTTTGTTATACTCGATGAGGGGTCTTTGTTATACTCGATCAGGGGACATTACTATACTCGACCAGGGAACTTTGTTATTCACGATCAGGGGATATGTTATTCTTGATCAGGGGACTTTGTAATATTCGATCGGGGGGCTTTGTTATACTCGACCAGGGGCCTTTGTTATGCTATATAAGAGGTTTTTGTTATACTCGAACCAGGGGAATTTGTTATACTCGATAAGGGGACTTTGTTATACTCGATGAGGGGCCTTTGTTATACTCGATTAGGGGACATTACTATACTCGACCCGGGAACTTTGTTATACTCGATCAGGGCCATTATTATACTCAACCAGGGGGATTTCATATACTTGATCAGGGGACTTTCTTATACTCGATGAGGGGGCTCTTTTATACTCGACCAGGGTGATTTGTTATGTTCGACCAGTGGCCTTTGTTATACTCAATCAGGGGGCTTTGTTATATTCGATTAGGGGACTTTCATATGTTCGACCAGGGGCCTTTGTTATTGTCAACCAGGAACTTTGTTATACACGATCAGGGGATATGTTATTCTTGATCAGGGGACTTTGTAATATTCGATCGGGGGGCTTTGTTATACTCGACCAGGGGCCTTTGTTATGCTATATAGAGGTTTTTGTTATACTCGAACCAGGGGAATTTGTTATACTCGATAAGGGGACTTTGTTATACTCGATGAGGGGCCTTTGTTATACTCGATTAGGGGACATTACTATACTCGACCCGGGAACTTTGTTATACTCGATCAGGGCCATTATTATACTCAACCAGGGGGATTTCATATACTTGATCAGGGGACTTTCTTATACTCGATGAGGGGGCTCTTTTATACTCGACCATGGTGATTTGTTATGTTCGACCAGTGGCCTTTGTTATACTCAATCAGGGGGCTTTGTTATATTCGATTAGGGGACTTTCATATGTTCGACCAGGGGCCTTTGTTATTGTCAACCAGGGGGCTTTGTTATACTCGATCAGGGGACTTTGTTATACTCGACCAGGGGACTTTGTTTTACTCTATGAGGGGACTTTGTTATACTCGATCAGGGGCCTTTGTTATGCTATATAAGAGGTTTTTTGTTATACTCGAACCAGAAATTTGTTATACTCGATAAAGGACTTTGTTATACTGATGAGGGGCGCTGTATACCTCGATTAGGGACATTACTATACTCGACCCAGGAACTTTGTTGCTCTCGATCAGGGCCATTATTATACTCAACCAGGGTATTTCATATACTTGATCAGGACTTTCTTATACTCGATGAGGGCTCTTTTATACTCGACCAGGGTGATTTGTTATGTTCGACAGTAGCTGTTATACTCAATCAAGAACTGTTGCGCATATTCGATTTGGGGACTTTCCTTATATTCGACCAAGGGCGCTTTGTTGGCCATCAACCCAGGGGCTTTGTTATACTCGATCAGGGAGACTTTGTTATACTCGACCAGGGACTTTGTTTTTACTCGATGAGGGGACTTTGTTATACTTTCGATCAGGGGCCTTCGTTAGCATACTTTCGAATAGGGGGCTTTGTTTTCCTCGATCAAGGGACTTTGTTATACTCCATGAGGGTCTTTGTTATACTCCATCAGGGGCCTTTGTTATACTCGATCAAGGGACTTTTTTATACTCAATGATTGGGCTTTGTTATACTCGATCAGGGGACTTTGTTATGCTCGACCAAGGTCCTTTGTTATGCTTGACCAGTGGCCTTTGTTATACTCGATTAGAGGACTTTGTTATACACGATCAGGGAACTTTGTTTTAATCGATCAGGGGACTTTTTTATATTTGATCAGAAGATTTTGTTATACTCGATGAGGGGCCTTTATTATACTCGACCAGGGGACTTTGTTATACTCGACCAGGGGACTTTGTTTAACTCAATCAGGGGACTTTTTTATATTCGATCAGGGTTTTTGTTATACTCGATCAAGGGGCCATTATTATAGTCGATCAAGGGCCTTTGTTATACTCGATGAGGGGACTTTGTTATACTCGATAAGAAGGACTTTGATATACTCGATATGGGGACTTTGTTATACTCGACCAGGGGACTTTGTTATACTCGATCTGGGGACTTTGTTATACTCGATCAGGGGACATTACTATACTCGAATAGGGGCCTTTGTTATACTCGATCTGGGGATTTTGACATACTTGGTCAGGGGGCTTTGTTATACTCGACCAGGGGCATTTGTTATGCTCAATCAGGGTACTTTGTTATACTCGATCAGGGGCCTTTGTTATACCATATCAGAGGCTTTTGTTATACTCGAACCAGGGGAATTTGTTAAACTCGATAAGGGGACTTTGTTATACTGGATGAGGGGCCTTTGTTATACTCGATCAAGGGACATTACTATACTCGACCCGGGAACTTTGTTATACTCGTTCAAGGCCATTATTATACTCGACCAGGGGGGTTTGATATACTTGATCAGGGGACTTTCTTATACTCGATGAGGGGGCTCTTTTATACTCGAACAGGGTGATTTGTTATGTTCTACCAGTGGCCTTTGTTTTACTCGATCAGGGGGCTTTGTTATATTCGATTAGGGGACTTTCCTATATTAGACCAGGGGACTTTGTTATACTCGATCAGGGGCTTTGTTATATTCGAATAGGGGACTTTGTTATATTCGACCAGGGGCCTTTGTTATGGTCAGCCAGGGGCCTTTGTTATACTCGATCAGGGGACATTACTATACTCGACCCGGGAACTTTGTT
>NW_024729335.1:0-4826 GCF_018991925.1 Homarus americanus
GACACTCCCAGGTACACCTCTGACCTCCTGGTACACCTCTGACACTCCCAGGTACACCATGACACACTCAGGTACCTCCCTGACACTCTCCAGGAACCTCTGACACTCCCAGGTACCTCTGACACTCCCAGGTACACCTCTGACACTTCCAGGTACACCAGTTGCTCCCAGGTACACCCTTGACTCCCAGGTACACCAATGACACTCCCAGGGACACCTCTGACACTCCTTGTGCACCTCTGACCTCCCAGGTACACCAATGACACATTCAGGTACACCTCTGACCTCCCAGGTATGCCTCTGACACTCCCAGGTACGCCTCTGACACTCCCAGGTCACCCCTGTCCTCCCAGTTACCTCCGACACTCCCAGTTACACCCCTGACACTCAGGTACACCCCTGACACTCCCAGGTACACCTCCAATATTCAGGTACCTCTGACACTTCCAATACACCTCTGACACTCCCAGGTACACAATCACACTCCAAAGGTACAACCTCGGCTCTCCCAGGTACACCACTGACACTACCAGGTACACCTCTGACACTCCTAGGTACACCTATGACACTCCCAGGTACACCTCTGACACTCCCAGGTACCTCTGCTTCCTGATCACCTCTGACCTCCCAGGTACACAATCACACTCCAAGTACAACTCTGACACTCAGGTACACCACCCCACACTACCAGGCACCTCTGACACTCCTAGGTACATGTGCTCCCAGGTACACCTCTGACACTCCTAGGTACCTCTGACACTCCAGGTACACCTCCTGATGCCCTTGGTGCACCTCTGACACTCCCAGGTACCATGACACTCCCAGGTACCCGCTGACACTGCAAGATACCTCTGACATTCCATGTACACCTCAGACACTTCCAGGTACACCTCAGACACTTCCAGGAACACCTCGGACACTCCCAGGTACACCTCTGATACTCCCAGGTACACCTCTGACACTCCCAGGTCACTCCTTTGACGCTCCCAGGTACTCCTCCGGCTCCCAGGTACCTCTGACACTCCCAGGTACCTCAGACACTCCCAGGTACCATCAGACTCTCCCAGGTACACCTCTGACACTTCGGTACACCCCTGACACTTCCAGGTACACCTGACACTTCCAGGTACCTCTGTCACTTCCAGATACACCTCTGACACTCCCAGGTACACCATTCACACTCCCAAGTACAACTCTGACACTCCCAGGTACACCACTGACACTCAGGTACCTCTTACACTCCTGGTTCTCCCCTGACACTCCCAGGTACCTGAACACTCCCAGGTACCTCTGACACTTCCAGGTACTACTCTGACACTCAGGTACACCTCTGACCTCCCTGGTACACCTCTGACCTCCCAGGTACACCAATGACCACTCAGGTACACCTCTGACACTCAGGAACACCTCTGACACTCCCAGGTACACCTCTGACACTCCCAGGTACACCTCTGACACTTCCAGGTACACCGTGTGACTTCTCCAGGTACACCTCTGACACCCCTTGGCCACACCTCTGACACTCCCAGGTACCAATGACACACTCAGGTACACCTCTGACCGTGGGTACACCTCTGACACTCCCAGTTACACCTCCGACACTCCCAGTTACACCCCTGACACTCCCAGGTACACCCCTGACACTCCCAGGTACACCTCCGATATTCCCAGGTACACCTCTGACACTTCCAGATACACCTCTGACACTCCCAGGTACACAATCACACTCCAAGTACAACTCTGACACTCCCAGGTACACCTGACACTATCAAGTGCACCTCCTGACACTCCCAGGTACACCTCCTGACACTCCCAGGTACACCCTCTGACCTCCCAGGTACCTCTGATACGCCAGGTATACCTCTGACACTCCCAGGTACACCGTGACACTCCGGTACACCGCTGACACTGCAAGATACACCTCTGACATTCCATGTACACCTCAGACACTTCAGGTACACCTCAGACACTCCCAGGTACCTCTGACACTCCCAGGTACTCCTTTGACGCTCCTAGGTACTCCTCCGACACTCCCAGGAACACCTCTAACTCCCAGGTACACCCTCTTACACTCCCAGGTACACCTCAGACACTGCCAGGTACACCTCAGACACTGCCAAGGTACACCTCCAGACACTACCAGGTACACCTCAGACACTCCCAGGTAGCTCAGACACTCCCAGGTACCTCAGACACTCCCAGGTACACCTCAGGCAGTCCCAGGTACACCTCTGATACGCCCAGGCCATCTCTGACACTCCCAGGTACTCGCTGACACTCCCAGGTACACCGCTGACACTGCAAGATACACTCTCTGACATTCCATGTACACCTCAGACACTTCCCGGTACCTCAGACACTCCCAGGTACACCTCAGACACTCCCATGTACCTCTGCCACTCCCAGGTACCTCTGACACTCCCAGGTACTCCTTTGACGCTCCCAGGTACTCCTCCGACACTCCCAGGAACACCTCTGACCTCCCAGGTACCCTCTTACACTCCCAGGTACACCTCACTCCCCAGGTACACCTCAGACACTACCAGGTACACCTCAGACCTCCCAGGTACAGCTCAGACACTCCCAGGTACACCTCAGACACTCCAGGTACACCTCAGGCACTCCCAGGTACCCCTCTGACACTTCCAGGTACACCCCTGACACTTCCAGGTACACCCCTGACACTTCCAGGTACACCTCTGACACTCCCAGGAACACCAATGACACTCCCAGGAACACCACTGACACTCCCAGGAACACCACCTGACCTCCCTGGTACACCTCTGACACTCCCAGATACCAATGACACTCCCAGGTACACCTCTGACACTTCCAGGTACACCTCTGACACTTCCAGGTACACCTCAGACACTCCCAGGTACACCTCTGACACTTCAGGTACTACTCTGACACTCTCAGGAACACCTCACAGCCTCCCAGGTACACCTCTGCACTCCCAGGTACACCTCTGACATTCCAGGTACACCTCTGACACTTCCAGGTACACCCCTGACACCTGGGTACACCCTGACACTTCCAGGTACACCTGTCACTTCCAGAACACCTCTGACACTCCCAGGTACACCAATCACACTCCCAGGTAACTCTCTGACACTCCCAGGTACACCACTGACACTACCAGGTACCTCTTACACACTCCTGGTTCTCCCCTGACACTCCCAGGTACCACAGACACTCCCAGGTACACCTCTGAACTTCCAGGTACTCTCTGACACTCCCAGGTACACCTCTGACCTCCTGGTACCTCTGACACTCCCAGGTACACCAATGACACTCTCAGGTACACCTCTGCTCTCAGGAACACCTCTGACACTCCAGGTACACCTCTGACACTCCCAGGTACACCTGACACTTCCAGGTACACCAATGACACTCCCAGGTACCCTTGACACTCCGGTACACCAATGACACTCCCAGGTACACCTCTGACCTCCCTTGTACCTCTGACACTCCCAGGTACACCAATGACACATTCAGGTACACCTCTGACACTCCCAGGTATACCTCTGACACTCCCAGGTACGCCTCTGACACTCCCAGGTACACCCCTGACACTCCCAGTTACACCTCCGACACTCCCAGTTACACCCCTGACACTCCCAGGTACACCTGACACTCCCGGTACACCTCCAATATTCCCAGGTACACCTCTGAACCTTCCAGATACACCTCTGACACTCCCAGGTACACCAATCACCTCCAAAGTACAACTCTGACACTCCCAGGTACACCACTGCAGCCTACCAGGTACACCTCTGACACTCCTAGGTACACCATGACACTCCCAGGTACACCTCTGACACTCCCAGGTACACCTCTGACACTTCCTGATACACCTCTGACACTCCCAGGTACACAATCACACTCAAGTACAACTCTGACACTCCCAGGTACACCACTGACACTACCAGGTACACCTCTGACACTCCTAGGTACACCATGACACTCCCAGGTACCTCTGACCTCCCTAGGTACACCTCTGACACTCCCAGGTACACCTCTGATACCCAGGTATACCTCTGACACTCCCAGGTACACCGCCGACACTCCCAGGTACACCTTCACACTGCAAGATACACCTCTGACATTCCATGTACACCTCAGACACTTCCAGGTACACCTCAGACACTTCCAGGAACACCTCAGACACTCCCAGGTACACCTCTGATACTCCCAGGTACACCTCTGACACTCCCAGGTACTCCTTTGACGCTCCCAGGTGCTCCTCCGACACTCCCAGGAACACCTGACACTCCCAGGTACACCTCAGACACTCCCAGGTACAGCTCAGACACTCCCAGGTACCTCAGACACTCCCAGGTACACCTCAGGCACTCCCAGGTACACCTCTCTGACACTTCCAGGTACACCCCTGGCACTTCCAGGTACACCCTGACACTTCAGGTACACCTCAACCTCCCAGGTACACCAATGACACTCCAGAACACCACTGACACTCCCTGGTGCACCTCTGACATCTCCGGGTACACCAGCAACACTCAGGTACCTCTGACACTTCCAGGTACACCCTGACCTCCCAGGTACACCTCTGACACTCCCAGGTACACCTCTGACACTCTCAGGAACACCTCTGACCTCCCAGGTACACCTCTGACACTCCCAGGTACACCTCTGACACTTCCAGGTACCTGACACTTCCAGGTACACCCTTGACACTCCCAGGTACACCAGTGACCTCCCAGGTACACCTCTGACCTCCTTGTACACCTCTGACACTCCCAGGTACACCAATGACACACTCAGGTACCTCTGACACTCCCAGGTACTACTCTGACGACTCCCAG
>NW_024729336.1:0-13652 GCF_018991925.1 Homarus americanus
AGTTCTCAGTGCGGCCCAACCTAAAGGGGGAGATGATTATTCACCCCAAAGACAAGGACTCCGCCACCACCCTCGACACTTACCTGCAAAACACCACCACCGTTGCATCAACCAAGCTGGACCCCGCCCAGAAACTGATGAAGTCGGTAGTCCTCCGGTACCCAAAGGAACTACCCCTCGTACCCCTGGAGAACCACCCGTAGATCCTAAAAGCCGAGAGATGCTCTCCCCCGTCCGACAAGACGGTCACCACAAAACAAGTGCTCATAACGCACTACGGTTCACCCCCCAGCACCATAGACCTCAAAACCTGGGGATCTACGAAGTGAGGCCCTTCGTCCCAGAGCCCCTGCGGTGCTTCAGATGCCAGAAATACGGGCACCATCAGACAAGGTGCACGTACAAGGAAATCTGCGCAGTCTGCGCACAGAAGCACGGCACACACTCCTGCCTCACCAAGTTGAAAAATGGAGAAAAAATTGCCCCCAAGTGTGCCAACTGCGGGGGCAAACACCACGCCTGGAACCCTGGATGCTCCGAGAGGACAAAAAGGGTCCAGGCAAACCGACCAGCAGCAAGACCGGCCCCCACCGCCTGCACATCAGCCCCACCAAGTACCTTCGTGTGGGGAACCCAAGGTCAAAACAACAAAGCCAACCTCCTCAGCCGGTCAGCACCCAAAGTGCAGCCCAGTTTCCTGGCCTCACTACGGCCACACCTCAGCCACCCAAGCAGCAGACAACGACAACCACGAAAAAGACAAAAGAAGCACACACCAAGGCACCAGAAGGAATGATTCACGTATCAGACCTAGCCAAGGTACTGACAACCTTCGCGGAGGGCCTAGCCGGACTACTGGGCCACAAGATCCAACCCACACAGCTCCAAATACTCATGGGGAGCGTCCTCGGGCAAGTCGCCACAGCTCCAGCCACCTCAGTGGAGGAAGCCACGCCGGTCCTCACACGAGTGACAGCCGAGGTACACTCTACACCGAAAAAGGCCACCAGAGAACCCAAGATACCGACAGCTCCCAGAAAGAAATTGGACGTTTCAACTCCCCTGAACCGAACCACGGCCCAGAAGGCAAAAACCACAGAACAAGAAGATATGAACCTGATCCAGTTGGAATCGGACTTGGACATTTCCATCGAGGACCACCAGAAGTCCGCGATGAAACAGTGGTGGAAAACATCAGCACCCTGAACATCCTAACATGGAATGCTCAGGGCATCAAAAACAAGAAACACCTCCTACAAGAAGCAGCAGCCAAGGACAAGCTTGACATCATACTGCTACAAGAAACACTTCTACAAGAACACCACTGTTTCAAATTCAGTGGTTACAAGACATACAGGAGGCATTTCACGCAGGCGTCAACAAGAGGATGTATGATCTTGGTCAAGTCAAGCATACCCTCCTCCGAGGTCATGCAGCAATTTCCATGTGGGGAAAACATTGAGACACAGGCCGTCAAAGTAACCCTCCAAGAACGGAAATTAACTGTTCACAACATCTACAAGAACCCAAGGCGCTCACTGGAGGTGACTCAATTATTCGCTTCAGCCTCTGACCACGCCACACTCATAGGAGGGGATTTCAACGCACATCATCCCTTCCTAAGCTCGGTAAGCCCCACCAATGAAGACGGCCTACACCTATACACCACCTTTCAAGACACACCCGAGATCTGCCTCCTGAACACCGGAGAGCCCACCCACGTTAGGGGAGGAAGGCTAGATCTAACCTTCGTCTCCAGTGCACTACAGCCTTCGGCCTCCTGGCAGCTACACCCCACGCTGACCAGCGACCACTTTGCCACCCTAACAACACTGAAGGTGAACAAACTCCCCACTCCACCCCCGCCGAGATGGAGATACAATACCCAAAAGGCAGACTGGGAACTCTTTAAGAAACACCTGGCTAAGTGGCAAGATGTGGACCCAGATCCGAAGGGCATCTGGGAAGGCAACACCACCACCACCAACCCATCCCAACCCAGAAGAGGAAGCCGAGAGACTTGCAAAACTGTTCTCTGACCGAGCAGCAACGAAAAACTTCCTGAGACAGGTTGAGGAGACACAACGGCATCTGCAACAGGTCAGACTCCAGATGATCGAAGAGGCCTGCAACAGTGAAGATGACACCGACAGACCTTTCAACCAGCAAGAACTCCAGAAGTCGATAAAATGAAGCAAGGACACAGCACCAGGGGCCGACAGGATAACCTACTCCATGCTTTCCAATGCCGGAAAAGCCGGACACGAGGCTTTGCTACAAGTCATCAATGCTTCGTGGACAGCACAAAGACTTCCACCGGAATGGAAGAAGGCAGATATACAGCCCATTCCAAAGCCCAGAGAACCAGACAAACCGAGGCCCATCTCCCTTCTCAGCTGCATAGCGAAGACCGGAGAAAGAATGGCTCTCAACCGACTCAAGTGGAAAGTAGGCAGCCCACACCCTCACATCTTTGCTTACACCGAGAACACCGGCACAGGCAACAACATCGCCGAGATACTCAGCACAGTGGACAACAAACCAGCTCTGGTGGTCTTCCTCGACCTGGAGAAAGCCTTCGAACTAGCAAATCCACTGGCCATTACAACTACGCTCGCTAAAAAAGGCGTCAAAGGAAGGTTGCTGGGGTGGATCCAGAACTACCTCACACAGAGAGAAGCACGAGTACGCTTTCAGGGAGCAACCTCAAGCTACAGGGTCCATGAAAACGGAACCCCACAAGGAGGCATCCTCAGTCCAATGCTGTTCAATGTCCTGATGGAAAATCTTGTCAAACTTCCTTTCAGACAAACAGCGAAGATCCTATGCTATGCAGACGACTTACAGCTTATAGTAAGAGGATCAAACAGACTAGCCAACACGCAACACGCACTCCAACTTATAGAAGAGGAGTGCAACAGACTTGGACTCAAGATAAATCCAGCCAAGTCGAAAGCGATGGCCATCTGCACAGACACACCAGACAAGATGCTCTCCATACAAAACACGCCAGTAGTCTGGACCAACGCCCACCAGTGTCTTGGAATCTGGTTTGACCAGAAACTCACCTTCAAGCCGCAACTCGAGTATCTCAGGCACAGGACGAAGAGCAGGCACAATATAATGAGGTCGCTCACCAGCAAATCCGCAGGAGCAAACCTTCATGTGCTCAAAGCCTACTACACAGCCGCCATCAGATCGCTGGTAGATTACAGTGCTCCAGCACTCATTGGACTGAGAGAAGACCAAATAGCTAAGCTAGAAGTCATTCAAAACAATGCTCTCAGGACCATGCTCGGAGCACCCATGTGGACCAGAATTTGCAATCTGCAAATGGAAACCGAGCTACCACCCCTGGCAGTACGGGTCAAGCAGGTGACAGCCGGTCTCCTCGCCAAAATCTGTAGAGCAGACAAGCCCACAGTTGCCAAGATTCGAATCAGTGCCTCCCTCCACCTCGACCACAGAGTGCGAGGGGGCACCTGGTCGCACGAGGCAAGCGAGGTCATCCGACACCTGCAAGCAGAAACACTCGTCAAGAACAACCAAGACACACGAGACAATGGTTACACTGTTCCTCCACCATGGAGCCCTCCACCAGCCACACTCAAATTCACCGACCTCGGCGATAGTAAAGCCAACCTCCAGAAGGAGGACCTCCAAAAAATATCTCTCCAAGCCATAGCCACCGAGACACCGGCTGATGCAGCATCATACTTCACAGACGGCTCGGTGGATCCAAAACATCATACATCCGGAGCGGCCTTCTACACCCAAGGTCAGACCCTCCGATGGAGACTTTCTAATGACTGCTCCACCCTACAAACAGAGCTGGTAGCAATCTCAAAGGCCCTACAACACGCTGCAACACAACACAACAAGTCCATCATAATTCACACGGACTCGAAATCGGCCATGCAGGCGCTGCAACACAGTCAACCAAGAGACAACGTCCACATCATAACCTCGATCCTCGCACAGCTACAGGAATTCCAAAGACAAAACCGCCCAGTCGTCTTGCACTGGATTCCCAGTCATGTAGGGATCGGAGGAAACGACGTGGCAGGCGAAGTAGCCAAGGCAGCTACACGTTCTAGTAGCGTACACATTCAAGTTCCAGCAAGCGTGCAACAGATCAAGAATCACCTCAGAAAGACTAGCAAGCTCCACAGCAAAAAGAGCTTCCTTCACGCATTCAACGCTGGTTCCCAATCAGCCAAATGGTACCTGGCGGCTACAAAAGGGGAACCACCTTTCGCTGACAAGAAAACACCAAGACAAACCCAAGTCAGCCTTCATCGACTACGACTAGGGTACAAGTGCTCCTGGCAGATGATCGGAAATGACGTCATGGAATGCACCTACTGTCAGGAGCCAGCAGCCAACCCACTTGAACACTATCTCCTCGACTGCGAAGTCACACAAAGCCTCCGAAACAGAACTCAAATCTCTCAAGAAGCACACACAACACCAGCGGCCACTCTAACCCGAAAGGCCCACACAGACCACATTCACGACCTTCTCCGGGTCATCACACGATACCCACCACCCAGATAGCTTAGAAAGTATCCTCTCCCAGCAAGTGCGGACCCCAGTTCAGGGGGCGCGCCACTCCGAAACTGACCACGTCCAAGAGTGGGGCTTGGTGGTAAGCGTCCATTGATCGGGGGTCCGCTCACACTTGCAACCTGCAGTATCCTTCGAATCTGCAGGTGGGACCACCTCCAATCCCAATCCGGTCTGGCTGCTCTAGGAGCTCCAGCCGGATCCAACAAACGGGCCGCCTATAGGCAAAGGCCCGTGTCGGACTACGGTCCGACAATCTCAACAACAACAACAACGACTCCTATCATACCACCACCCAATCTACATCATTGGGAACATGAAAGCCAGACATCCTCTACTGGATGGTAAGAGGACAACTAACAATGTTGAAAGAAGCCTCGCTGGCTTTATAAGAATAAAAAAGTCCCAGCTAATAGGCCCGGACTTCCCCACGTTCTACAGAAGGAACTCAGCCACTACTCCAGATATAGCAATAACAAACGGGAAATGCTTCCACAACTACCTCTTTGAACAAGGTCCTGTAACCTCCAGCGACCACCTACCTATAATCATGACCATCTCAGCTACACCAAAAACTATACCAGCTCCACCACGGAGGATTGCCAAGCAGACCGACTGGGAACTATTCGACGAAAAAGCTACAGCCGAACTTGAGGCCAAGGACATGACAATCCTGCAGACCATAGACAATCAGCCGATGAACAAAATAGATGAAGAAACCAACACATGGTGTGAAGCCATAGGAACAGTCTACCAGGAGGCCATGCCTCTCAAACGCAACAGAACTCTCCCACACCCACAACAGACTCCAGAACTCAGCCCTCACAAACCAGTTCCAACTGCTCCAACAGAGAGCCGAGACCCATGGTTGGGACTTCGTAAGCTACAATACATACAGAAGAATACAGGTGGAAATAAAAACAAAATCTCTGGAACAAAGCAACCTCAAATGGGCCAATATAGTTGAACAACTCTCACATACATACAACGACCCAGGAGAGTTCTGGCGTCGAGTTAAGAGACTGAAAGGTTGCAGCCATAACGAGTCATCATATATAACTGACCACGCAGGAAGTAAAATATATGACGACCAAGACAAAGAAAGCATATTCAGGGACATATGGAGGAACATCTTCCGAATTACAAATGAAGAGAACAGGGAATTTGATGGCACCCACGAGGAGCTCGTCCTTGATGAACTCCGGGGCCAAACACACCGCACTCAGCCTTCCCCTGAAATCATATGGGGGATCTGAGAGTGGACAGCCCACTGTCGAAACCAATCACCTCGGAAGAACTCAACACAGCCATCTCTATTACCAAAAATAAAGCCCCTGGCTATTCAGGCATCACCAAGGAGATCCTCAGCCACATAAACAACCCAGCCATGGAGAGACTGAGAACCACAATGAACGATTGCCTGGCCTCGACTTACTTTCCAACTAAATTCAAAGAGGCATTATTACCCTAACACCAAAACTGCCAGAGTCTGGCAAAAGATAGAACGTTCAGAGCAAGAACTCCTTCAAAGACTCCCACCAGATAACGACAACAACCATACATGGTTCCCAAAGAGATACCAAATCTCAAAAGGTCCATTACCACCCCTATCTATACGGCCAGGCAATAGACAACCTCCCTAGACCAGCATCCGCCAGTAGGGTCAGCGGAATATGAAATAAGGCCCTCAAAACACCCATGTATGGGATAGGGTAGGCTGTCTAGTGCCTGTGTCGACAGAAAACAACTAACCGATGACACAACCCTAACACACCATTAGATTAGCTAGGCCGTCAGCCCGCCCTCTCTTACCTCCTTCTAAATTTCTTCAATTTCCGAACTCGAACTTCCTTCCCCCACCTCTTATCTTCTTTCACCCCTCCTTTCTCTACAAAAGCAAAACGAAAACCAAACAACCAAAAACACGTCCACCCTCTGCGGTGGGAAACAACAACCCACCTAACCAAGTGACTGGGAGTCACCCTCACTAGCACCAGTCATCTTAATTCTGTTGGTTGTAGCACTTGTGAGTACGTTACCTCCCCCTATCATAACTTTCTTTGGCCTTCCCTGTTTTACTCCTTGTCTTGAGTAACCATTTCTACCCCCCAGGAAACTGCTTGTTTTTTTTGACTCGCACTTACCCTGACTTCTCTCTACTGGCGAAATTCCCCCTTTGGAGTGACAATTTCACGCTCCAGGGATGAAGACAACGTCTTTACCCCCGTGTGAGACAAGTGTACCCCGTCACGACTGTACAGGTAGTCATTCCCATACTGTAGAATCGTCGCCAGTTAATTATCAATGAATGCCCAACTGTTGCTTGCTTGCACAATGTTTTTCCAGTTGGCAATTTACAGCAATTGCCCTGAACAGCCACTCACGCCAACTCCTCTTCTAGGCAAGACATCACATACTATCGAGATCCCTCCCCTATCTAACCTTCCCTAGCGCCTCCCTATACCTCCTGAGAAGTTCCCCACTCCTAACCTTTCCTTTGTCGTTGCCTCCTACACTAAGACACACTACTGGCTTGGTACCCTCCACTGACAAGACCCTATCTAACCTCTCCGCAACATGCCCTATCCCAGCACCAGGAAAACACACCCTAGTCCTACTTTTCCTATTCTTTTCACAAAAAGTCCTATCTAAGAACCTCACTTGGCTGTCCCAACTACCACGACCTTACCACTGGGCAGGGTTTGACCAACTGCCCTTTCCTCTCCTGCCACCACATCATCCTGCCTCTTCTCTTCCTCGCCAGCTTCCTCCATCACTTGGTATGGGTTATGGCACTCCACACCCTGGTCAGCTTTCCGGAGTCTGACCTAAGTCCCCTTGGAGACAACCACTCTCCACTCCTGCTCCTCCTGACCCTCCTTGCTAGGCAGGACACCCACTTGAAGGAGTTCAGTCCTGAGGGCGTCGTTTTCCACCTTTAAAATGTCCATCTCTCTCCGCAACTGCTCCACACACTGTCCCTCTTCCCCCACAACACAACGGCCCACGGCGGCCATTTTCTATGGTCACTTATACGAGCACAGAGGGGCACGTCCTTCCCCAAGCTAGGTCAGGTCGGTAAGAGAGTTGTTGCTGCTAAATCCAAGGTCCATCCAAACTTTGGCAATACCAGTACCCTTTGCAACATGGTAAAGAAGGATCACTAATATATCCGTGTCATTTGCTCTAACACTAACTTGAGCATGTTTTATGGTTTCCTTGATATGGTTCACATGCAAAACAGCTCGTGTGTCTGCTTCTTCATGCTGACAACCCAGTTCAGGTACCATATGCAGAACTCTGATCCTCTTTTTACTTAGAATTTATAACACTCTTCTTTTAGTGCTAGATAGATTTCATGACCGTATAACATTTCTTTGTAGGTGTCCTTTTCCCATTCAGCTTTAAGGAATTTGAGGAGTGTCATGGGTTGCGTTAGGCTTACCCACGCAACCAACTCCAAAGTTTGTTTTACCAGAGATAAGACGCCCGGCGAGGCATAACTGGGACATGTATTTTTCAATTAGTGTATGTTAGCCAGCCTTTAGGGGGGTGGGCAGTGAAACAGTGTTGTACTGTTCATCGCTTCACACCCAAAAACCTCATTTTAAGTAGTATCCCCTGAGCCATGGGTTAGTTAAGACGTCGTCTCCATCCTCTCCCTCCTGAAAGGGGGCGGGACACCACACCACACAGAGTCCTCCACCGCCACTCCGTCCTGTGAACCGTCGTCGACACGAGACTAAGCGTGTTAACCTAGGTTTGTTATCCCCGTGGAAATATCACGTGTGGATGCCTGGTTGCGACAAAAGCAATCCAGGCTGGTCTATTGCACCTAATGGTTAATTCAAGTCACGCTTACCAGTTCTACTTGCCGCGACAACCGTCCACAGTGACTGTCAGTGACGCGAGACTATGTGTGGTAACCCAAGAGTACCTTTTTGTTGTTATGGCCGTGGGAAGAAGTTCTTGTGATGAAGCCTGGTTGCAACAAAAGCAATCCAGGCTGGCAGTAAATGTATCACTTGAAGAATTAAGGCTCTGTTAAGTCCCACCCATAGTAGAGTAACCACATGTGTCCCCAAGTTGAAAATTCCCTGTTTTAGAAGATTCATTTTATTACAGCGTGAACGTGAGTAAATCATATATCCATGCAAATTGTAAATCATTGTATGGAAGCTTGACAAATAAATGTAAGTGCAATTATCTGCCCGTATCTGTGATCCTATCTTATTATTACTAAAGGTAATGACTGATTGGTTATGACATAGTATAACCAATAACTTAGATGGATGTTGAAAATTAAATGAATTCATTAAATCATCATTTATCAAGTATAAATCATGGAATGTCGAGTGGTGGAGTGAACTTCTACGTAGATACGCCATAATCTCCTGTAAGTAATCAGTGTGAAGGTATCGGACTCTACGGTAAGAAATAAGAAATACGACATATTATTATCTTTATATAATATAATCCACTCCTACTACCACCGAACCACCCCAAAACCATGACAATTGGCGCCCGAACAGGGACACAGACCGCGGATAATTGCACTCTTGTCAGCAGTTTGTGCAAACGCGTATATTGCACTACGAAATGATTACTAGTACATTTGAGGGGACTCTAAGAAATTTTGAATGTGAAGTTAAAGGTGGAAAATAAAGAAACAGAAGAGGACTTGTGATGTTGCCAGAACCAGCGACGGAGGGCGAGTTCTACCTGCACCCCTGTGGCCTCTCACAGTGATCCCCGAACCCTTGAGAGGGTGGCGGCGGACATTGTGGTCAGCAAACCCAGTTCCACATCAGCCAGCTGATTCAGTACGAGGCGGTGGACTGCACACCCAAGGGTGAGTGACGGGAAGAGTACCTCCACACCTTTGGGGGTCCTCATCAACGGAGGGACCCAGTTCCACCTCAGCCTCCCGATTCACTACGAGGCGGTGGACAGTAAACCCAAGGGCGAGTGACGGACAGATTTACATCTTCATTTTGGTGGACTTCAGCTTGAGGCGGTGGACAGTAGACCCAATGGTGAGTGATGGGCAGAGTACACCCTCACCTTGGGGGCCCTCAGCGAAAGAGGGACCCAGTTCCACATCAGCCGGCTGGAGGAGTCCTTCTCTTCACCACCGGGAAAGTTCATTCGACATTGCAGAGCGTGTCTAGGACCTGACCTATGTGTGGGAGTGTCCATATGTTCCGGTCAACTCGAACCTCCACGCATCTGACGACTCTTCAAATGTTATGTAAACCTTTTCACACCTCTCTACATTTAAGAACATAACACGACACCTGTACCACCTAAACAATGTCTACATACCCTACACTACACAACACGTTGCTGTAACATAAATGTAGCGTGTTTACGCTTAGCATGAACTATTGCTCGGGAATTGTCACCCTCGCCTCGGAGTTTTCCTCCAGCCTGAAAATCTAAAGTAAATGTTGAGGTTTTCCCTCAGTGGCGATTGGCGACTACATCCCGTTGCAGTGTTAGTGTCACACACACACCACAGTGTGAATGTTGAATTGTGTGTCTGGGCTAGGCATTCTCTTGATTGTATACAGGTGCTGAAATTTTATTCTCCGAAGAAAAATTTTTCTTAGTAGGGGCGATTGTCATGGGTTGCGTTAGGCTTACCCACGCAACCAACTCCAAAGTTTGTTTTACCAGAGATAAGACGCCCGGCGAGGCATAACTGGGACATGTATTTTTCCATTAGTGTATGTTAGCCAGCCTTTAGGGGGGTGGGCAGTGAAACAGTGTTGTACTGTTCATCGCTTCACACCCAAAAACCTCATTTTAAGTAGTATCCCCTGAGCCATGGGTTAGTTAAGAAGTCGTCTTGACTCTCTCCCTCCTGAAAGGGAGCGGGACACCACACCACACAGAGTCCTCCACCGCACTCCGTCCTGTGAACCGTCGTCGACACGAGACTAAGCGTGTTAACCTAGGTTTGTTATCCCCGTGGAAATATCACGTGTGGATGCCTGGTTGCGACAAGAGCAATCCAGGCTGGCCTATCAAACCTACAGTAAATGGTTAATTAATTCACGCTTACAGAGTTCTCCTGCACGACACCCGTCTACCGTGACCGTGATCGACACGAGACTAAGTGTGTTAACCTAGGTTTGTTATCCCCGTGGAAATATCACGTGTGGAAGCCTGGTTGCGACAAAAGCAATCCAGGCTGGTCTATTGCACCTAATGGTTAATTCAAGTCACGCTTACCAGTTCTACTTGCCGCGACAACCGTCCACAGTGACTGTCAGTGACGCGAGACTATGTGTGGTAACCCAAGAGTACCTTTTGTTGTTATGGCCGTGGGAAGAAGTTCTTGTGATGAAGCCTGGTTGCAACAAAAGCAATCCAGGCTGGCAGTAAATGTATCACTTGAAGAATTAAGGCTCTGTTAAGTCCCACCCATAGTAGAGTAACCACATGTGTCCCCAAGTTGAAAATTCCCTGTTTTAGAAGATTCATTTTATTACAGCGTGAACGTGAGTAAATCATATATCCATGCAAATTGTAAATCATTGTATGGAAGCTTGACAAATAAATGTAAGTGCAATTATCTGCCCGTATCTGTGATCCTATCTTATTATTACTAAAGGTAATGACTGATTGGTTATGACATAGTATAACCAATAACTTAGATGGATGTTGAAAATTAAATGAATTCATTAAATCATCATTTATCAAGTATAAATCATGGAATGTCGAGTGGTGGAGTGAACTTCTACGTAGATACGCCATAATCTCCTGTAAGTAATCAGTGTGAAGGTATCGGACTCTACGGTAAGAAATAAGAAATACGACATATTATTATCTTTATATAATATAATCCACTCCTACTACCACCGAACCACCCCAAAACCATGACAAGAGTGATGTCTTGAATAGACCGGTCGTTTCTGTTCAGGGCTAGCAATAACAATATTGACCTCAGTTGCACCACGCATGTGTCGTTCATTGTCTTTGATTGCTGGACTTGTATAAATAACACACACAAAGTCCACACGTCTATCATGACCACACATCTTTGAGAGCAAGACTTCACCCACCCCGCCATAGGTAGCAGGGAGTTTGATAAATATCTGATGAGAAAAATTGCATCTATAACACAAGCATCGACTCTGGAAGGTGGCTGACTGTTTACTTTCGTTTCAAGTTTCTTTGGGGAGCAGACTGTCCTGTTTTATTGATTAATCAATTAAGATGTGCCAGAGATGCAGGTGCAGGGGTGATAGGGTAACTCAAATCTTTAGAAAGATTAATATAAATTTTTGTGGCTAGGTATAATAACCTTCCAAATAGGTCTCTTGTTGCTTGTATCTCTTGGATCTTTATATTTTTCCAGTTAACTTAGCTTTTACTCCCTCTGTTGCAAAGTTCTTCACTCTACGCCGTGGTATTGGTTTTTCAAATATACTAGCATCATTAAAGCAGTATGTACAAACTCATCACACCACTTCTGGCCAATATCAATACACTGTGTCAACCATTCTTTCACTTTTTCTGAAACTGCACAGCCAGTAGAAATGAAATGCAAAATTCATCATAAACAGCTTTATAGTGATATGTTATAGAAATAAAGTAGAGCATTTAATGACACTACTTCATCTCTCAGTTATAGTACTGACCACTAAATTATATTTCAATATTAATTGTATAAAATGATAAAAATACACGGAAATGGTTAATCCTGACAAGCTTTTCCTGTAAACATAGAAAATATAGCTCTCAGATTGTTATGTACAATTTTTAACCTTTGCCACAGGTTTTTGGCTTACTCATATATACATTTCAAAAATGCCATCAAACCATTTGGCCTCAGACTAGAGGGTGAAGGTTTGTCAAGCGCAGCTCCAGTCGTTCTAGGAAAGATAGGAACACCAGGTGCCATTATCTTCAGCGACGTCAGGCTTAAGATAATGATAAAATGATCCCATAACGTTTGAAACACGACACGAAAAAAGATTAACAATGACGACAAAAGGCTTGGGCGATGACATTTATGAGGAGGTCAGGAAGGATGAGCAATAGTAATAATGTTGGGATTAAGACATAGCCGACCTGTATATAAAGAAATAAATAGTAATCGGGCTTCTTAGTTTCTAAACAGTCACAGAATGTGATAGGAAACATGTACAGTGCATCCAGCCATCTACAGGATATGCTGTTTAACTCATATGTGTAAAATTTTCTATACCCTATTCTAGCCGGATAATATTATTCACCGTAAAGTCAGGCTATAAAATAAGAAAGAAATATCCAGCTGTAAATTTCCATGGATTTAAAATATCAAAGGTAAAGAAAAAAGGATTGTATTCCCCGTAGGTTTGGCTGACATTGGTGGTGTTCATATAGTCTTTCAGTAGTACAGTAATTTATTCATTTGTATGTTCTGTAGGACAACACTTTGGTTAATGTCAGGTTAGTTACCAATAGCAGGTGTTGTTCAGCAGTACGTGTAGGTGTGGTGTGTTAACAGTTCTCCAGCAGTAAGTGTAGGTGCAGTGGTGTTTTAACAGGTGTTGTCCACCAGTAAGTGGAGGTGTAGTGGTGTATGAACAGGTGTTGTCCACCAGTAAGTGTAGGTGTATTGGTGTTTTAACAGGTGTTGTCCACCAGTAAGTGTAGGTGCAGTGGTGTTTTAACAGGTGTTGTCCACCAGTAAGTGCAGGTGTATTGGTGTTTTAACAGGTGTTGTCCACCAGTAAGTGTAGGTGTACTGGTGTTTTAACAGGTGTTATACCACCAGTAAGTGTAGGTGTACTGGTGTTTTAACAGGTGTTGTACCACCAGTTAGTGAAGGTGTACTGGTGTTTTCACAGGTGTTGTCCACCAGTAAGTGTAAGTGTACTGGTGTTTTAACAGGTGTTATACCACTAGTAAGTGTAGGTGTACTGATGTTTTAACAGGTGTTGTCCAGCAGTAAGTGGAGGTGTAGTGGTGTTTTAACAGGTGTTGTCCAGGAGTAAGTGTAGGTGTAGTGGTGTTTTAACAGGTGTTGTCCACCAGTAAGTGTAGGTGTAGTGGTGTTTTAACAGGTGCTGTCCAGCAGTAGGTAGTGGTGT
>NW_024729337.1:0-4918 GCF_018991925.1 Homarus americanus
CTCCTTTGACACTCCAGGTACTCACTGACATTCCCTGGTACCTCTGACACTCCCAGGTACACCTCTGACACTGCCAGGTGCCTCCAGCTTGCTCCCAGGTACCTCCGGCCTCCCAGGTACACTTCTCCACCTCCCGTTTACCTCAACACTTCCAGTTACACCTCTGACACTCCAGGTACCTCGGCACAAAACACCTGTGACCTCCCAGGTACACCTCCTGGCCTCCCAAGGTACTCACTGACATTCCTAGTACACCTCTGACACTCCCAGGTACACCTTTGAGACTCCCAGGTACTCATTGACACTATCTGGTACACCTCCCGTATTCCCAGAGCCTCCGTCTCCCAGGTACACCTCCCGTGCTCCCAGGCCACCCGGCACTCCCAGGTACTTCACTGACACTCCCTGGTATGCTTCTGACATTCCCAGGTACACCTCCCCTGACGCTCCCAGGTACCTCTGCAGTACTCTGAGTACACCTCCTGACACTCCCAGGTCACGCCTCCCGACACTCCCAGGTACAACTCCACGGCCTCCCCAGGTAAACCTCTGATACTCCTAGAGTGCCACCTCTGGCCTCCCAGGTCGCCTCCGACACTCCCTGGTACTCCTCCGGCTTGCTCCCAGGTACACTTCACAACCTCCTGGGTTACATCTCCGATATTCCCAGGTACACCTCCGAGATTCGAAAAGGTACACCTCTAACCCCACTCCCAGAGTACACCTCTGGCACTCCCAGGTACCTTTGACACTCCCAGGTACTCACTGACATTCCCTGGTACATCTGACTGCTCCCAGGTACACCGCTGGCATTGCCAGGTACACCTCACGACTCCCAGGTACACCTCCGACACTCTGGGTACACTTCTCCCACACTCCCAGGTACACCTCAAACCTCCCAGAATGCACCTCCCCAGCCTCCCAGGTACATCTCTGACCTCCCAGGTACACGTCTGACACTGCCAGGTACACCTTTGGCAATCCCAGGTACTCCTGTGACACTCCCAGGTACACCTTACGACACTCCCCAGGTGCACTTCTGTGCTCCCAGGTACACCTCCTGACACTCCCAGGCCACCTACTATAGCACTCCCAGGTACACCTCTGACACTCCCCTAGGTACTCCTTTGTCACTCATGATACACCTCTAACACTCCCAGGTGCACCGCTGACACTCCCAGGTACACCACCCCAACCTGCCAGTTACACCTCAGACACTGCCAGAGTACACCTCAGACACTGCCAGAGTGCACCTCCAGGCTGCTCCCATGCACTAAAAGACACTCCAAATTACCTCTGATACTCCCAAGTGCACCTCTGACACTCCTAAACACACCTCCTGACACTCCCAGGTACACCTCAGACACTCCCAGGTACACCGCTGTCACTCCCAGGTACACCTCTGACACTCCCAGGTACACCTCTGACACTCCCCCGTGCCTCTGACACTCCCCAGGTACCTTTGACACTCCCCGGTACACCTCTGATACTCCCAGGTACACCTCCCCAACCTCCCAGGTACTCCTTTGACACTCCCAGGTACTCCTGACATTCCCTGGTACCTCCTGACCTCCCAGGTACACCTCTGACACTGCCAGGCCCACACCTCCGACCTCCCAGGTACACCTCCGACACTCCAGGTGCACTTCTCACCACCCAGGTACCTCCTGACTTGCTTCCAGGTACACCTCTGACACTCAAAGAGCACACCTGCTTGACACTCCCAGGTACCTCTGTGCTCCCAGGTACTCCTGTTCCCTGAGTACACCTCTGACACTCCCAGGTACCTTTGAGAGACTCCCAGGTATAAACTGACACTACCTGGTACACCTCCCGATATTCCCAGGTACACCTCCGATACTCCCAGGTACACTCCGATACTCCCAGGTACACCTTTGACCTCCCAGGTACTTTTTAACCTCCCTGGTATCTCTGACATTCCCGTTACACCTCTGACACTCTCAGGTACACCTCTGATACTCTGGTACACCTCCTGGCTGCTCTGAATCCCGCCTCATTTTCCCAGGTACAACTCCGGCCTCCCAGGTAAACCTCTGATACTCATAGGTACACCTCTGACACTCCCAGGTACACCTCTGACACTCCTCGTATTCCTCTGACACTCCTGGTACTCTCCGGCCTCCCCAGGTACACTTCTGACACTCTGATTACATCTCCGATATTCCCAGGTACTCCAATTCAAGAGTACCTCCTGGCACTCCAAGGTACACCTCTGACACTCCCAGTACACCTGACCTCCCAGGTAGCAGTGACATTCCCTGGTACATCAGCACTCCCAGGCCCCACCTCTGAGCACTCCCAGGTCACCTCGGCTGCTCCAGATACCTCTGACACTCCAGTACATCTCTGGCCTCCCAGGTACACGTCCCCGGCACTGCCAGGTACACCTTGACAATCCCAGGTACTCTGTGACACTCCCAGTACCTCCCGACACTCCCAGGTACACCTCTGACACTTCCAGGTACACCTCCGATATTCCCAGGTACACCACGATATTCCCAGGTACACCTCTGGCACTCCAGGTACATCTCTGACCTCCCAGGTACACCTCTGGCCTCCCAGGTACACCTCTGAGCACTCCCAGGTACACCTCTAACCTCCCAGGTACACCTCCTGACACTCCGAGGGGTACCTTTAACACTCCCTAGGTGCTCCTTTGTCTCCTGCTACCTCTAACACTCCCAGGTGCACCTCTGACACTCCCAGGTACACACCGCCCGACACCAGTTACACCTCAGACACTGCCGGGTACACCTCAGTCACTGCCAGGTACACCTCAGGCACTCCCACGGTGCCTCCAGGCACTCCCAGGTGCACACTGACACTCCCAAGTGCACCTCTGACACTCCCTAGACACACGTCTGACACTCTGAATACCCACCTCCAGCTCTCCAGGTACACCCGCTTCCAAGCACTCCCCAGGTACCTCTAACACTCCCAAGTAACACCTCCTGACACTCAGGTACACCTCCGACACTCAGGTACCGCCGACACGCCCAGGTGCATAAACACTCCCAGGTACACCTCCGACACTCCCAGGTACACCACCGTCACTCCAGGTACACCTCTGACACTCCCATGTACACCTTTGACCTCCCAGGTGCTCCACTGACATTCCTGGTACACCTCTGACACTCCCAGGTACACCACTTGGCTTTTTCTCAGATAAACCTCCTGCACTCCCAGGTGCACCTCCGACCTCCCAGGTACCTTCTCCCTCCCAGGTACACCTCTGGCCTCCCCGTGCTCCACTGACATTCCTGGTACACCTCTCTCTCTGACACTGCCAGGTACACCTCCGCCTCCCCACATGCACTTCTCACACACCCCCAGGTACACCTCCGACCTCCCAGGTACCTGACCTCCCAGGTACAACTCCTGACACTCCCAGGTACACGTCGACGCCAAGGCCTCCCGACACTCCCAGGTAACTTCTCACCTCCCAGGTACACCTCCGACACTCCCAGGTACACTTCACCTCCCAGGTACACCTCCGACACTCCCAAGTACTCACTGCCATTCCCTGGTACCTCTGTGACTCCCAGGTACGTCCGACACTCCCAGATACACCTCTGACACTTCAGGTACATCTCTGACACTCCCAGGTACACCTCTGACCTGCCAGGTACACATCTGACATCCCAGGTACTCTGGCACTCCCAGGTACACCTCCGGCCTCCCAGGTACACCTCTGACACTCCCAGGTACACCTCTGATATTCCCAGGTACACCTCCGATATTCCCAGGCACCTCCGACGTCTCCCAGGTACACCTTCAGAACTCCCAGGTACTCCCCTGACACTCCTGGTACACCCCTGACCTCCAGGTACACCTCTGACACTCCTAGGTACTCCTCTGTCACTCCCTGATACACCTCTGACACTCCCACAGGTACTCACTGATATTCCTGGTACACCTCTGACACTCCCTGGTACGTCCGACACTCCCAGATACACCTCTGGCCTCCCAGGTACATCTCTGACCTCCCAGGTACACCTATAGCACTCCCAGGTACTCCACTGACATTCCTGGTACACCTCTGACTCCCAGGTACCTCCTGACACTCCCAAGCACTCCACTGACATTCCTGGTACAACTCTGACACTCCTGGGTACACGTCCGACACTCCCCAGATACACCTCCCAGAGCACTCCCAGGTGTCTGACCTCCCAGGTACACCTCTGACACTCTCCAGGTACACCTCTGACACTCAGTTACACCTCTGACAATCCCAGGTACACCTTTGACACTCCCAGGTACACACTGACACTCCCAGGTACACCTCTGGCCTCTGGAACTCCTCTGTCACTTCCTGATACACCTTTGCTGCTCCCAGGTACTGTGGCCTCCAGGTACACCGCCCAACACTGCAGATACACCTCGAACGCTTGCTGCCAGGTACACACCTCAGACACTGCCAGGTACCTCCAGACACTCCCAGGTGTGCACTTCCGACTTGCCTCCCAAGGTGCCTCAGACACTCCCAAGTGCCTCTGACCCTCCTAGGAACACCTCTGACATGCTCCCAGGTACCCACCTCCAGGCTTGCTCCCAGGTACTCATGGCCTCCCAGGTACACCTCACAAAACTCCCAAGTACACCTCTGACACTTCCCAGGCCACACCTCCCGATATTCCCAGGTACCGTCTGACGCTCCCAGGTACACTTCTCCACTCCCCAGGTAAACGTCCGACACTCCCAGGTACACCGTTGGCCTCCAGGTACACCTCAGGCACTCCAAAGAGTGCACCTCTGACCTCCAGTGCACCTCTGACACTCCTAGGCACACCTCTGACACTCCCAGTACCTCAGACACTCCCAGTACACCTCCTAACACTCCCTAGTACTCCTTTGTCCTCTGATACCTCCTGACACTCTTAGGCACCTCAGACACCAA
>NW_024729338.1:0-158863 GCF_018991925.1 Homarus americanus
GGTTACAGGTCAGGAAACAGCGAGTAAGCATTTACGACACTAAATCCAATTGGGGTAATGTCACTAGTGGAGTACCCCAAGGCTCAGTACTTGGACCATTACTATTTATAATATTAATAAACGGCATAAATATAGGCGTAGACAACAACATAAGTAAATTTGCTGTTGGCACTAAAATAGGACGTGTAATTAAATCTGACGACACTCCGCAAAACTACAAGTATAGGCGATAAGTCTTGAAGATTGTGGACGTATTGTTAACCCCTCTCTCTCTCTCTCTCTCTCATGTCCATTTATCTAATTATCTAATCAATTACTGCACCAACGGTTTCAGTAATAGTAAGCTGCGTCTTTATAATGTATGTATACGATAACACCATGACCGACCAAGATGTCAAACTGTAGACGTCAACCGAGATGTCAAAATCCTTTACTATTAGTTGTGTAATAAAATAATCAATAGTTAGTTCAGATATGATTTAAAACATGTAATTGGTCGATTGATTATAAATTAAAATAAGGTAAAAAAAAATTATGTGACAACTCGGCGAAAGTTGTTTGGTAAAAATGGAAAAAAAAGTTATATTAAAAGGTAAGAGGAAAGAATATGTTATGCATTGTTATATTATTGCATTATTAATATATTGGGAGGTTAACATATCTTAACACTGATAAGAATAATACTGGGAGAAAAATAAGAGAAAACGAATGCAATGAAAATAGTACAAACATCAGATAAGTGTAATTTAACCTAACGAAACTACGTTGTTATCTTGACCTAAGAAACAGCCACGTAAAGTAATTGAATAAAACGACAAAATCTAACTCATAAAATTTAACAAGAAAATTAACTATTGACACAGTATATAAAAATAACTTGTATATAAAGCATGAGATGGAATATAATTACGTTAGAATATATATTGAAACTACCAAATTGCCTGTGACTGTTTTGAGTAGTGAAACAGCCAAAGTGTTGTTAAGCCTGTCGTGTCAACCTGGCAGAGACCACGAGGCATGTGGTGTGGTGTGTGTGTCCTGTTGGTGGTAAAGAGATCAGTGCTTCGAAGTCCTCGTGTGTGAACGGACGGTCATCAACTTGTGATTGATTTTAGAGCAGAAATTGACGGTGTTGACTAGTGTAAGGGTCTAACCTACCCTAACCTAACCTACCCTAACCTACCCTAACCTAACCTACCCTAACCTAACCTACCCTACCCTAACCTACCCTAACCTAACCTACCCTAACCTGCCTAACCCTAACCTGCAACCTAACCTACTAACCCTGCCCAAGCCTACCTAACCTGCCCTGCCTAACCTAACACTAACAACCTACCTAACCTACCCTAACTAACCTACCTAACCTACCCCTAACCTAACCTGCCCTACCCAAACCTAGCCTACTCTAACCTACCCTAACCTAACCTACCCTACCCTACCCTACCCTAACCTACCCTAACCTAACCTACCCTAACCTACCCTAACCTACCCTAACCTACCCTAACCTAACCTACCCTAACCTATCTAGTTTGGTCATATAACATCTATAACACTGAGTCAACACCTCATATAAGATTACATTTATTATTATGCCTTCATTTTCCACCAAATTATTCTACTTTTATTGTCATTATGTTCAGATAACAACGTATTTTTAGCAATCTCATTATTTTCTTTAACTTTTAACATATATCTTATTTTTTTTTACTCTATTATTCATATTTATCAATGTTCTTTTTATCTCGTACGAAGAATTTTAATGAATAAAAGTCTTAAAACTGCAATAATTGTTTATTTCATGAACTGTTATATAGAGAGAAAATGTATATTGTTATTATTTGGTGATGTTCTGTAATGTTGCTTTATTTTATCATATATTTTTAGTATCTTTATTGCGTTTGTTTTATGTTGATTTGTATTGAAGTGAAATAGTGATCAATGTTGTTTTGTTTTTGACTGGGAGCTGAGTGTTGATTGTTGGTGTATATTACAGAGCTGGTGATGAAGACTCGGTAGCCTCTTGAAGACTCCTGATAAAGACTCGTTGATGATGAAGACTCAATATCCTAATGAAGACTCCATTATCTGTCAACCTTTGAGGAAAATTAAGTTGTTGGTCACCGCCTCAGTTTGCTCGTCTTGTGAAGGTAAGATTACTGAAGAGTAGACAGGTAATATATGTGATGTTTTACCTGTATATCGACATAACATGATGATTAGCCCCCTCAGCTTATTTCACATAACCTAACCTAACATAATTTAACTTAACCTTATACAAAACCTAACCTACCTCAATCTAACCTAACCTAACCTAACCTAACATAATTTAACTTAACCTTATACAAAACCTAACCTACCCCTATCTAATCTAACCTAACCTAACCTAACATAATTTAACTTAACCTTATACAAAACCTAACCTACCTCAATCTAACCTAACCTAACCTAACCTAACCAAACTCTAACCAAACTTTAACCTGACCTAACCTAACATAACCGAACTTAACTCCCCCAAGTAGCAGTCAACATACAGTCATATAATTAACTGTGTCAGGAGTAAAGGAATCAATCACACGGACAGGTTACCTTTACCAGTCAGTCAGTCAGTCAGTCAATCCCATAAAGGTGTATAAACCAGACCCGTTGTGTGAACATGTAAATCAAGCCGACTGTCAGCCAGTCATGCGTAAGTGATGACCCATGGGTAGGTGTGATGAGCCATGGGTAGGTGTGATGAGCCATGGGTAGGTGTGATGAGCCATGGGTAGGTGTGATGACCCATGGGTAGGTGTGATGAGCCATGGGTAGGTGTGATGAGCCATGGGTAGGTGTGATGACCCATGGGTGTTATGGGTGGGCGAACCATGGGTAGGTGTGATATGGGTAGGTGTGATGACCCATGGGTAGGTGTGATGAGCCATGGGTAGGTGTGATGAGCCATGGGTAGGTGTGATGACCCATGGGTAGGTGTGATGAGCCATGGTTAGGTGTGATGACCCATGGGTAGGTGTGATGAGCCATGGGTAGGTGTGAATTAGACAAAGAGAGGAGACTGGTGGTAAGTACGTGAGCCATCAGCACCGGCCCATGCAGCCTGAGCTCCTATGTTCATCCTCACCATCTCCAAGTTGCTTGATTGGATTGGCTCGTGATAAGGTAATTGAATCACCTGTTCCTCTCTCTCTCTCTCTCTCTCTCTCTCTCTCTCTCTCTCTCAACAGCCTAGTCATTTATCACCTCCCCTATACCGTGTGTGTGTGTGTGTGTGTGTCTTGTGTGTGTGTGTGTGTGTGTGTGTGTGTGTGTTTAGTTTATAATTTCATCACCTCTTCACTTCATCCAATATTTCCCCCCTTCTCTTTCGTCCACCTTTATTCTATCCTTGCCCTTCCTCACGCTTCAATTATTTAGTTTTCTGTTGAGTGCTTGCCCTCCCTCCCCACCCTCTTTTTACACTTCCCGCCTGCCCGCCCGCCCGCCACCCCACCCGCCTGCACATGAGGTAAACCTCTCTCTCTCTCTCTCTCTCTCTCTCTCTCTCTCTCTCTCTCTGGGCTATGCATACCTTCCTTCGTCGTAATCTCCCTCTTAATTCATCATACTCAAAGGGGTTAAATCATCCCTACTCAAGAAGTTAAACGCTTATCGTACTCCGAGGGCATCGTACTCACGGGCTTAAAACATCGTACTCAAGGGGTTAAATCATCCTACTCAAGAAGTTAAAACATCGTACTCAAGGGGTTGAATCATCGTACTAGGGGATAAAACATCGTACTCAAGGGCTTAAAACATCGTACTCACGGGCTTAAAACATCGTACTCAAGGGGTTAAATCATCCTACTCAAGAAGTTAAAACATCGTACTCAAGGGGTTGAATCATCGTACTAGGGGATAAAACATCGTACTCAAGGGCTTAAAACATCGTACTCAAGGGCTTAAAACATCGTACTCAAGAAGTTAAAACATCGTACTCAAGGGCTTAAAATAAATTCCACCTTCACCTCTATCGACGATGCGTAAGAAAAAAAACACAATAATAATGACCAATTTGAATCCGGTTCCCAACACATTCTCAGAGGTCGTCGATCCCGCACCGTCCCACACCCTTCTTCATCACATTATCCCCTCCGTGTTGCTCCTCCGTGTTGCCAGGCGCGTCCGTGATGGCAGTGCAGGTTGGAGGAGGGGTGAAGGCCAACTGTTGATTTTTATTCATCTCTAAATCCCTATGACAACTTCCTCGTTCGTGTTCAGGTGGTCGCGTATGGCTGCAAGTGTTGACACGGTGATGATGGGAGTCGATGTTTTGTGGCCAGGTTATTTATTTTATTAATTTTTTTTTTGTATTGACGACGTAAGTTAGGAGGCGAGTTTAGTGCACCTGAGTGTGGTGTTTCCTTACTAGATATCACTTAAGTCACAACAGAGATTACTGTCACTTTACACACACACACACACACAGTATCATATCAGCTGTGAGTCACTCTTAAACCCCATTAACATGTGCCGCAAAATCAACCAATCATGACATCAGTAAATATTATACCTAGCCAATGAGAACACGAGCAGTCAACACCACACCTGACACCTCCAACCATCCCACAGTCACGTGGTTATGTGTACTGAGTCAGACAAACATTCACCTCCTTTCTCTCTGTAATTTCCCTCATTTATTACACAGACAAAACACCTCAGGAAACAGGGAAATACAACATTTTTTTAAAGTTTCCAGGAAGTGTGATGTAAACGAAGCCCCGGAGATGAGGTTACAACATGATTGGTTTGGACAAGTTTATTATATAGATGCGAGCCTCGTCACCCTCCCTCCCTCCCTCCTCTGTGCACTACAACGGTCTTTAATGAGTCCGTCACTAGCAGCGGGGTGAAGGGTGTTCGTTATGGGAGTATATTTTACCTCGAAATATTCCAAACGGTGATTTTACTCTCAATTCAGTTAGGTTCCTTCAATAAAATAACCCTGCTTTGATTACTTGACTGAAATCCTTTAAAGAAACATAATATATATATATATATATATATATATATATATATATATATATATATATATATATATATATATATATATATATATATATATATATATATATAGCGTTGTGATACTTTCAGATCTTATACTGAAGAAAGAAGCCTTGGGTGTACATTATAAATCAGTGTTGTTATTCTTCAGCCAAGTATTGTATTAGGCCATGAGTGAGAGATCTTATATACTATTGATGTTGTCAGCTCCCCGCGGTAACTCGCACTTAATACCAGCAGTTATTTTTCTCTCCTCTGATATTATACGACGAACATTTTCCTTTAAACCTCTTTCATTATATCCCACAATTACCAATAAACATTTTTCAGCCAAAGACGAGGTAGAAGCTCTGATTACGTACACATATCTCGATACATTGCAACAAAAGGCATCGAGTGAATTAGAAGTCCAAACATATACGTCGAAAATGTCTCCCTGAACCAAGATATCAAAGTGTGAGTTTAATTTAGATGTCTATCCTAAATAACTTTATCTTGGTGCAGTTCTTGTATCGAGTCTCTTGGGTATTGGGGTCATTAGTACCTGCCAGCGCACAGATGGCGAGACTCAGTTAGCACCAGGTATAGGAGAAGTGTGGGGAGTTTCCTGGTGATGGTGTCAGCAATATTCACACTCTCGACAAATTAGTTTATTACGCCCAATGACAGGTGATACAGCAGGTAACTTGGGTTGCTTCACTGTACGGATCAATGCCATGGTCTGCGGACTGATGGCTTGGTGTACGGACTGGATGCAATAACGTGTGAACTGGATGCCTTGATGTGCGGACTGGATGCCTTGACGTGTGGACTGGTGGCTTGGTGTGCGGACTGGATGCCATGACGTGTGGGCTGGATGCCTTGACGTGTGGGCTGGATGCCTTGATGTGCGGACTGGATGCCATGACGTGTGGACTGGATGCCTTGATGTGCGGACTGGATGCCTTGACGTGTGGACTGGTGGCTTGGTGTGCGGACTGGATGCCATGACGTGTGGACTGGATGCCTTGATGTGCGGACTGGATGCCATGACGTGTGGACTGGATGCCATTATGTGCGGACTGGATGCCATGACGTGTGGACTGGATGCCTTGACGTGCGGATGAAGGCTTTTGACACAAGAATCAATGCCGTAATGTACCTACCGTACGTATCCCGTCAGTGTATGAGTTAACGCCTTAGAGCAAGACCACTCTTACGTATGTATGGGTAGGTCTAACTTAACACATAGATCAACCCTCTAAAGTACAGATTGAAGCCTTAATATGCGGATTGACACCTTAACGGCAGATCCATAGTCACTGATTTATGTCTCAGTATTGTTTGTTATGGGTATTAGCCCACCCAGGCACAGGTCATTTTATAATGACCCACATCAAGGCCGGGGGGCAAAAATATAAGAAAATAATAATAATAAGAAAATTAATAATAATTAATAAAAATATATAACAATTATAATAAAGAAACTATTAATAATACCAATAAAAATTATAAGTAATAATAATAATAATAATAATAATAATAACAATAATAATAATAATAATAATAATAATCATAATACTACTGCTGCTACTACTAATACTAATAATAATACTACTACTACTACTACTACTACTACTACTACTACTACTACTACTAATAATAATAATAATAATAATAATAATAATAATAATAATAATAATAATAGAGAGCCTTAAATAAACACACACAAAATAGTGATAAATTATATATGTATGTTGTGTTGTCAAAGGAAGAGAAACAATTGAAACCCTGCAATTGTGTGTAAATGAGGCAGAAAGTCATTTCAGCAACCTGGTCCCAGGCGGTATTACCTCCCTGTTTGGTAGCTGCCTACTACCTACTACCAGTATGCTTCACATTATTATCCTCTTGGTTAGTTAACATTAAGTAGCTTATAGGAATTATCTGAGATTATTTTTTCTATCTTGTTTAAGATTTTGAGCGTTGCCCAAAGATCTCCCTCGTTGTGTGTGAATGATACAATTGTCAGTCATAGTGCTGTTACGTCTGTTGTGGGTGTTTGACGATTGGAATGGTGGCCGATGTTTCCTTTAACCTGTGTTGTAATGATCCTCCTGTTGATATTTCCTCTTGGTGTTCTCTCATTTGCTTCCTGAGATAGTCGTCTTCCTTCTCTATCTTCTCAATTTTAGAGGAGTGCCCTTATATTTTTCCTGTTCATTTGTGGTATATGATTGTGTTACTATTCACTGGGGGGTCGCTTTGATAGTGAAACAAATTTTTTAACTGGTTTTTAATTTTGTAATTTATTTTAGATTTTAACTTATGTGAAAAGTCGTTATTTTTTAAACTTTTCATATTATTTAAACTTTTCCTCTCAATGAATAATGTATTTTTTAATTTATAGCAAGAGTGGCCGAATATTATTTTAGTCTATGGTAAAATATTTAACGTTTTCTATGTATGGTGTTCGTTTTCTATTTTGTCTTAGCGGTAACTGGATTTATTATCAGTAAAGTTCGTTTTCACTTGATTTACTTTTTACAGTTCAGTATCCTCGTCTGTTACTACTTGTTATTCTAAGTTTGATATCTTGGTATATATAAATGTCATTTTTATTTTATTTTCTGATTGTCTTAATGTTTTCTTACTGATTCTATTTAAGTTATTAATGCTTTTTATTTAAGATGTTTTTCTCTTCCTCTGATTTCCTGTTTGTGTCTTCTTAAAATATCTATTGTTCTTCTAACACTCTTTCATCTTTGAGGGGTTTTATGTTTTAGAATAATAGTTTTTGTAGATTATTAACATTATTTACGGTAAAATTAACTGACATAAATGTATTTTATTGTGTTTGACTTTTCACGTTTTTTTTATGTATTTTCGACAGGTGTAAAACATTAAATCCTGGTCAAATTTTATTTTTCTGAATTTCCATGTCAGATGCTGTCTCCGCTCAGAAACTGGAGTACTGCCAGCATCCAGAGTAAGTTAGTTTGTTTATTTTGGTAATGCACAGTATGATACAACAGTTAATTTGCACAATGAATAGTTTCGGAGGCCTTTGTGATGTGATGTATATGGAGCTTATAATATTATTTGCAGGGTTTCGGCCATTGTGAATTAATAGCAAGTTTGAGTCAAAAATAATTCAATTTACATTTATTTGGTTGCGGGCTGGGAGTATCTGGAATTTCATAAATGTGGCAATTGCTAGATACTGTATGGTGATTATGGATAAATAGAGTTTTATTTTATTATCATTATGAAAAATGTGGTCTTTACATGTTCGGTTCTTTGACTAATGTATCAGTGTTGCGGGAAGCTCTTTGATTCTTAAGTGTGTCATTGTCTGTGGGTACTATTCGTTCATGATAGAATCTTATATAACATCCTTTCGAAAACTGTAAATGATTATATTAATCTGTTATTAGTTATTCTCGGCACTTGAGTTAAATTTAATGTGTGGCGTGTTAGAATTGTTTTAGTTTACCACACGACCAGCCTGTAGACTTACCAGAGAAAACGTAAACCTATGGATGACTAAAGTATATAATTTTCCTAGTGTTTGTGTGTGTGTGTGTAATAATAATAATAATAATAATTAACGGTTTATTGAAAGAGCTTGGCAGCCAGAAGGCTGTGTGTGTGTGTGTGTGTGTGTGTGTGCGTGTGTGTGTGTGTGTGTGTGTGTGTGTGTGTGTGTGTGTGTGTGTGTGTGTGTGTGTGTGTGTGTGTGTGTGTGTGTGTGTGTGTGTGTGTGTGTGTGTGCGTGCAATAATAATAGAGTTGCAGCCGGTGGCTGAAAATATACAAACTTACATGTGATTTAGACATAATGATATGCGTTCAGTACAATTACAGGGCTGTACAGTACATAAATCAGGAGTTGTTTATTATTTTAACAATATATGGGATGGTGCTATTCTTATATTTATCAGTGCGGGCTCTTATGGGCTGAATTTTATTGTAGTGGCGGACTGTGCGAGGTGGGCGGGGGATTGCCGGTGGCAGGAGGTGGCGATGACGAGGATGATGCAGTAGTCCACTGCCAAACCTTGCTAGTGCTTGGTGGTGGAGGTCACTGAGAGATGGAATTTCCAGGGTGGAGAGAGCGTTGTTGTAGCCTGAGTAGTCTGCGCCGAGCATGATTCTGCAGGCCCTTTTCTGTACCTTCTCTAGCTGACGTTGTTGGGTAGAGTTGGGAGAAGACGACCAGGCTGGTGACGCATACGTTAATTTGGGAAGAATAAAGGCGTTGTAGATAGTCCTCAGCTCTGGCGTGGGTGCCCCAAGTGACCTAAGTCGTTGTAGCATGTAGAGTCGGTACGAGGCTGCCCTGATTGTGTTGTTTACATTGGCCTTCCAGTCCAGTTTGTGGTCTATGATAACACCCAGGAGTTTGGCAGACTGCACTAACTGGAGAGGATGGGCACCCACTGTGACTGCTGGGGCTTGCACTGGAGTGGTGGCGGTAAAGATGTGCATGACTACGGTTTTGATGTGGTTGATGGTGACCTTGTTCTCCGTAATCCATGCCTGTAGCCTGTCCAAGGTGCCTTGTAGCGATGAGTAGTCCGGTGAGGTGAGGTGTTGTCCACTGTGTTTTTTTGTTTTTTTACGGGAATTAGCCCGCCCAGGCACAGGTCACTGACCCACATCGGGGCCTGGGGGGCGAAAATGTAATAATAAATAATAATAATAATAATAATAATAATAATAATAATAATAATAATAATAATAATAATAATAATAATAATAATAATAATAATAATAATAATAATAAACCACAAAGAAATACAAAATGAAAAAAAAATCAAAAGTGAGGAACAATATATGTATGTTGTGTTGTCAATAGTAAGAGAAACAATTGAGACCCTGCAGTTGCGTGTAAATGAGGCAGAAAGTCAGATCAGCAACCTGGGACTTGGTCACAATTTTCGTGATGCCATATGGCAGCAGGGTCTACCATTAGACAACACATTATGCTTCCAATATCTTCCCAGGCGGTAGTACCTCCCTGTTTGGTAGCTCCCTGTGGGTGTGTTCATACATAGAGTGGTACACACTATGACTCAGGAAATTTGCAAATATACAAATTTATTTTCTGTTCACCTGCTACATCTGAATTATCACTACAATAAATAAATATATTTAACACTACCATAGTTACTGATTATTTATATATTGATTATAGCTATATGACGTTTCCACATCTATAGACACCCAATACACCTCCTTTACTTAACGCATCATACAGACAACATCCAACCAGGGGCGGATGTAGGAATTTCAAAAGGGGGGTTCAAAAAGTTGTGGCTGGGGGAACATGGTTATCACAGCGAGCCCACCCACCATTTAGAGTATTTGGGCATTTTGAGGCCATGTGTACTTGATATTAGGAGATATTCTGAAGTCTCTAGTATAAATACTTTTAATATACAAAAAATACCTGAGTACAATACTGGTTCCGCCCTTGTCAGCATCCTCGTTGTTTACAGTCATCCTCACTCAACCTCACGTCCATGGTACACTCCACTGACTTTAGGTTAGGTTAGGTTAGGTTAGGGTAGGTTAGGTTAGGTTAGGTTAGGTTAGGTTAGGTTAGGTTAGGTTAGGTTAGGTTAGGTTAGGTTAGGTTAGGTTAGGTTAGGGTAGGTTAGGTTAGGCTAGGGTAGGGTAGAGTAGGTTAGGTTAGGTAGGGTAGGTTAGGCTAGGGTAGGTTAGGTTAGGTTAGGGTAGGTTAGGTTAGGTTAGGCTAGGGTAGGTTAGGTTAGGCTAGGGTAGGTTAGGTTAGGGTAGGTTACATCAAGATTTTTTTTAATAATTATGTACAAGAGTAATGATAAGTGTTGATACGTGCTAAATTATACATACTGTTTGTAGTTAAGTGCAAATGTCGTTATATAGATCAATCTTTATATTTATACGTCAAAGAATTAAGCGCAGTTACGTATATGCTAAACTATATTCTAATTTTGTCCAGTAGCTTAACCTAACCTAACCTGTACAGATCTGGGTAAGGACTTGTTCAAATGCCCTGTTTGTTGACACACTGAGATAAGCTGTTGACATGGCTGACGTCTGTGTTTACTCAGCATTTTGTACAAGGCAATAGAATTTATTTCAATTAATATATACAGTGAAACGTCTATTTAACGGACTATATGTGAGAGGTTAATCCGTTATGTCGAAGTCCGTTATATATAAAACCTCCTTATACCGGATTATATGAAAGAAGGTAGTCCGTTATATGAAGGTTTTCACTGTATGCAAATGTACTGAAATTCTATAGAAGTTATTGACACATATGAACTAGGCAGCTGAGTGACATTACAACACGTCAGCACTATTTTATAAGACACTATTTGGGGATATTGACGATAGATGGCGCGCGATACAGTATTGGGGTCATGACGTCATATCCAAGGAAGGAATAATTCAAACATTCTGGTCTGCCAAATCCTCTCGTCTCCTCCTCCTCCTCCTTGACCTGTGGGTAATACAAGGACTAAGTTTCGCTTTTGAATCCGTTCAGCACACCGATGTATAGAGTCGGAAAGGGGAAAATAATTGACTAACCTAACCTATCCTAACCTATCCAAACCTATCCTAACCTAACCTAACCTACCCTAACCTATCCTAACCTATCCTAACCTAACCTAACATAATTTAACTTAACCTAACATTTTTGCTCTTATTTTGTCCTACTTTGCACTTTAACCGAGGGAGTTTTGTCCGGGGGTTTTTGTACCGGTGGGGGGGGGGCTTTTGTCCGGACCCCGCTGTTGACATCGACTAACCAGGATTAAAAAGGACAACTTTCTCTCCCAATGTGTAACTCTCACCCTTAATGTGCAACTCTCACCCTTAATGTGCAACTCTCACCCTTAATGTGCAACTCTCACCCTTAATGTGTAGTTCTCACCCTTAATGTGCAACTCTCACTCTTAATATGTAACTCTCACTCTTAATATGGAACTCTCACCCTTAATGTGTAACTCTCACTCTTAATATGTAACTCTCACTCTTAATATGTAACTCTCACCCTTAATGTGTAACTCTCACTCTTAATATGTAACTCTCACCCTTAATGTGCAACTCTCACCCTTAATGTGTAGCTCTCACCCTTAATGTGCAACTCTCACTCTTAATATGTAACTCTCACTCTTAATATGGAACTCCCACCCTTAAACTGTAACTCTCACCCTTAATGTGTAACTCTCACTCTTAATATGTAACTGTCACTCTTAATATGTAACTCTCACCCTTAATGTGTAACTCTCACTCTTAATGTGTAACTCTCACCCTTAATGTGTAACTCTCACCCTTAATGTGCAACTCTCACTCTTAATATGTAACTCACTCTTAATATGGAACTCCCACCCTTAAACTGTAACTCTCACCCTTAATGTGTAACTCTCACCCTTAATGTGTAACTCTCACCCTTAATGTGTAACTCTCACCCCTAATGTGTAACTCTCAACCTTAATGTGTAACTCTCACTCTTAATATGTAACTCTCACTCTTAATATGTAACTCTCACCCTTAATGTGTAACTATCACTCTTAATATGTAACTCTCACCCTTAATGTGTAACTCTCACTCTTAATATGTAACTCTCACCCTTAATGTGTAACTCTCACTCTTAATATGTAACTCTCACCCTTAATATGTAACTCTCACCCTTAATGTGTAACTCTCACTCTTAATATGTAACTCTCACCCTTAATGTGTTACTCTCACTCTTATTATGTAACTCTCACCCTTAATATGGAACTCTCACCCTTAATGTGCAGCTCTCACTCTTAATATGTAACTGTCACTCTTAATATGTAACTCTCACTCAATATGGAACTCTCACCCTTAATGTGTAACTCTCACTCTTAATATGTAACTCTCACTCAATATGGAACTCTCACCCTTAATGTGTAACTCTCACCCTTAATATGTAACTCTCACTCTTAATATGTAACTCTCTCCCTTAATATGTAACTCTCACTCTTAATATGTAACTCTCTCCCTTAATATGTAACTCTCTCCCTTAATATGTAACTCTTTCCCTTAATATGTAACTCTTTCCCTTAATATGTAACTCTCTCCCTTAATATGTAACTCTCACCCTTAATATGTAACTCTCACCCTTAATATGTAACTCTCTCCCTTAATATGCAACTCTCACCCTTAATATGTAACTCTCTCCCTTAATATGTAACTCTCTCCCTTAATGTGTAACTCTCACTCTTAATATGTAACTCTCACTCTTAATATGTAACTCTCTCCCTTAATGTGTAACTCTCACCCTTAATATGTAACTCTCACCCTTAATATGTAACTCTCTCCCTTAATATGTAACTCTCTCCCTTAATATGTAACTCTCACTCTTGATATGTAACTCTCTCCCTTAATGTGTAACTCTCACCCTTAATATGTAACTCTCTCCCTTAATATGTAACTCTCACTCTTAATATGTAACTCTCACTCTTAATATGTAACTCTCTCCTTAATATACAACTCTCTCCCTTAATGTGTAACTCACATAATTGTTAATAATGTAACTCTCTCCCTTAATATGTAACTCTCTCCCTTAATATGTAACTCTCACTCTTAATATGTAACTCTCTTAATATGTAACTCTCTTAATATGTAACTCTCTCCCTTAATATGTAACTCTCACTTAATATGTAACTCTCTCCCTTAATATGTAACTCTCACTCTTAATATGTAACTCTCACTCTTAATATGTAACTCTCACCCTTAATATGTAACTCTCTCCCTTAATGTGTAACTCTCACTCTTAATATGTAACTCTCACCCTTAATATGTAACTCTCTCCCTTAATATGTAACTCTCTCCCTTAATATGTAACTCTCACTCTTAATATGTAACTCTCACCCTTAATATGTAACTCTCTCCCTTAATATGTAACTCTCTCCCTTAATATGTAACTCTCTCCCTTAATATGTAACTCTCACCCTTAATATGTAACTCTCTCCCTTAATATGTAACTCTCACCCTTAATATGTAACTCTCTCCCTTAATATGTAACTCTCACCCTTAATATCTCACCCTTAATATGTAACTCTCTCCCTTAATATGTAACTCTCTCCCTTAATATGTAACTCTCACCCTTAATATGTAACTCTCTCCCTTAATATGTAACTCTCTCCCTTAATATGTAACTCTCACCCTTAATATGTAACTCTCTCCCTTAATATGTAACTCTCACCCTTAATATGTAACTCTCTCCCTTAATATGTAACTCTCACCCTTAATATGTAACTCTCTCCCTTAATATGTAACTCTCACCCTTAATGTGTAACTCTCACCCTTAATATGTAACTCTCTCCCTTTATATGTAACTCTCTCCCTTAATATGTAACTCTCACCCTTAATATGTAACTCTCTCCCTTTATATGTAACTCTCTCCCTTAATATGTAACTCTCACCCTTAATATGTAACTCTCTCCCTTAATATGTAACTCTCACCCTTAATATGTAAGAAAGAAAGAAAGACGAGAGAGAAATGTTTAGGGTATTATTACTTGTGTGAAAGAAGAGAAAAAAACACTCACATCTCCCCCCACCTTCTCTCCCTCCCTCATTCCTTCCCTCCTTCTCCCCCTCCCTTACCGTACACATCACTAAGCTCCCTCCCTCCCTCATAACCAACACACCGCCTCGGCTGCTAATGACTGGACGTAATCTCTATAATACTGTAAGAACCGATTAACAGACAGACAGACAGACAGACAGAATAATACCATAACATCTCTTCAATTTTAGGGGCGATACAAATGCTGACGAAGCAAAGAAACACATATACAAAAATATTTAAAAACTGAATATATGATTTGAATTTGATTATATGTAACCTAAATTATATTAAAATTCACAAACTTTTATTATAGTTGATGTTTTAGGGAGTGCAGGGAGGCGACCCACTCAAACCCTCTTCTCATGGGTATTCTTTTTCTCTCCTGTTGAATGGGCTCGTTATCAACACCTGTTTTAACCCTTATCACTACCAGCTGACAGTCTGTGGCACGTACAGTTCCTCCCACGTTTATCTGTTTGTGTTTATTGTCTTGGGACGTCTGGACTAACTGGGTCTGACTGAGTGGGTCTGACTGACTGATTCCACATACTGTACAATATTGTTTCATGTAGAAGGAGAATAGTTCGTTGTGGCTGTATACAAATGGCCTGAGTGTCGACATTTTTTTCCAGTTTCTCCTTTGTACAATTACGGTGTTGTGTTATTACCGGTACATTGGTGTTATTTACTGTCAGGGTGGAAAGACTGCTGACAAGAACACCATATGTTGTGTTTTGCCGGCCGGCTCTGCTACTCTGGTGTAGGAGCCAATCAGCACCGGCGAAGTTTTCTTGTAGCCAATCGTATTACGGGTTTCTCTGACCACGCCTACAAGAACCTGAAAATATCAAAAGACGAAATTTGTAATTATATTTTTGTTATATTTCTAATTGACCAGATGATAATTTTCTTTATAATATCACATATAAAATCAGATCTAACTATTTTCAGCTGAATATGTTAGCCAAAACGCGAAAAGGCAAACAAATAAATAATAAAACTACGAAATTGTAATGAAGCGGAAAGCGACTTATGGCATGGAGCTACAGGTGTACGGACTGCGCTACCTGGCGAGGTGAGTCTCAGTGGTCGAGGCGTTGTTGCGGTGTTGGGAGGGTTGGACTCGGCTCTCTCTTTTATCTATAATTTTTTTTCTCTGGTGATCGGTTTCGGGTAGTGGGATATACACAGGGGTGGGACAGGATTCGGTAAGGTGTCACTAAAACCCGGCTTCTGGAGCGTGTTGCTGTGTTTCGGGTTGTTGTGTACTCAATATGGCGACCCATTTTGTTGTAATGTACACAGCTACAGCAGGGGCAAATGGGCCCCTGCTGGGCACAGACGAAGAAGATATCGTCTTAATGCAGTTCTTGGTGTGGGACGCCGTCAGTAGAAAGGTAGTGGATCTTTGAAAAACTTTAGTGTGCATGACAAGCCAGTAGATGTTGCCTCGTAGTGTAGCTCCGCATTCCCATGTTGGCCGCTAAATGTCACAGGTGTCGCTATGGCGCAGCTGTGGATCTAACTGCTGTCCTCTCTCATATGTGTGCGTGTGTGTCTCCCTCAAGCACGTGCTGTACTGTGTGTTCCTGCTTGTGCTAACCTTCCTTATCTTATCTCTACTTAACGCTATCGTGCCACAACACTTCATATTCTCACCCCTAGACAAACGCCTGCCGACTTGTCTCTCGTAAATAACAAAAAGTCGTATTCACGGAATATTACTTTTATGGACTGTGAACACGCGTGTTTAAAAGTGAGTCGTACTGGTGGTCGTGTTTCCATAAAGGTAGTACTCCAAGTTATCAGTATTCTAGTTGCATGTTTATCCTAACCCTGTCTTGTGAATATATATTTACACTAATCTTTGTAGTAATCTTCCTATGAGTAGTTTCTTCTATATCCGCCTCAGTGTCCACATATATGCATGACAATAAAGTTAGTCCAAATCATCATGAAACTGTTCCCTTCCCTGCTGGAGACGCTCAGTGGAAACACCGAGTAGTTTTCATCTCGTCTTGGATTACTGTGGAAGAATTCACGTGTGGTGACGCGCAGTGATCACTGGAATTACGTCAAGAGCAGAAAAAAATCATTGTTCAAGGATGTGTAGTGTGTGTAACGTAGAAATTATAAGTCGGGTGGATTATCAGGGCCGCCAACATGGCGGCCAGTGGCGACATCAACAGGTGGGCGCCTGGCAGCGGGAACCAGCTCCCTCATTGCTGACACAAGTGCGCCGCCCACACGTCCCACACGTCGTACCTCTAGAAACACCAATGAAATGGCGTTGTTAAGTAAATTGGATCTTATCCCTCAAATAGAATAAAGGAAATACATATTAATAGAGAGCTCTGGAGGTGTGGTAGTGTGTGTGAGTGTGGGGGAGGAGTTGTGGGTGGCTTGTGTATATTGACCCCTGTGTGGAAGACCACCCCCTCCCCCCAGCATCACCTGCCGCTCCGACTCGTAAATTCTACAACCATCCCTCCCTTACCTGTACAACCACTTACTAGTTACTTATTATATGGAGTAAATAGTAAACACCATCTTGAGAATGTTACCCTTAAAAAAATAGAAAATATAGTAATTCTAATAGCCCTCAACTTTGTGCCGGTAGAACGCGTCAGTTAACCCAGAGATGGTAAGAACGTGGTTTAAGTAATCAGTCTGCAGCATTGAATGTTTGGGCTGTCCACCTGAAACCCGGTGCTGTAAAGTCAACAGCTGGGCCTGAGACACATGTGGCAGAGCACCTGTATAACACAGCTGTCGGGTGATTGGCTTGTTTCTCGTGGTGCGTTGGCCCCTGAGGTCCCCTCCCCCCCCCCCCAGGTGGCTTTCTTGGAGTAATATTTCGTTTCTCATTGGTCAGCATATAATGACATGTAGTTTTCATTGGCCTTAGCAACTCTGATTATGAAGAGTAGATTTATTATGTTGTTATTGTTATAAATTTGTAATGTAGCGATACACCAGACACACACATTCGTCGTCCATAATGCGTACACTTTAATCACTGGTAAGAGTGAAAAATAAGCCATTCGGAGAGAGCGTATAGTTTATCCTGACGTGAATCGGTTTACAAATAAAATACGCCGGTTATTTCTTTTACCTCGGCCGGAATGAAGTAAACACAACGAACTAGTCCACCATAGCTTCGAAATTACACTTCTTGAAACATTATTTCGTATTATTTTAGTTTCGGTTAGGTTACATTAGATTACGTTAGGTTACATTAGCTTAAGTTATGTTAGTTTGGATATCTAAATACAGGGATGACCGAAACTAAAATTGTACCCAATGTTTTGTGTATTCACCTCTTTCAAGTCTGGGGTGGAGTAACCAGATAAAACACTTGCGTCTTGAATCATGGCTTCCACGCACAGGACAGTGAACGCTCCGGTATGGCAGTTTCATTTGTCCATCCCTGAGGCTCTGGACCTAACCTGGACATTTAAATTCCTGATGGTAGTTCATTTCTGCCCAGGGCACCACACGCACCCTATTTCTTTATATGAATAGTTGTGAGTCTTGGCTAGCTCCCGGCGTACCTACAGTGCGTGGGGCGTGAGAGCATTCATAGGTTTTATTAACTCGTTGGCAACTTGCTTTACCCGGGGTTGCCAGGCCGTGTATTGTTCGGCTGTTGGTGTTTTAGTTGTGGGAGGTTAATAAGTCCATCCTTTTATCAACTCCTTCCATCCCTCTATACACCTTCCATGTCTCTCTCCCTCCCTCCGTACACCTTCTCTCCTTCCCTCCCTACACACCCTCCTCCATCCTACCTGTGCTTTCGCTGTATCTAACCTCATCTTTCCAGCCTATCACCCCTTATGATTGGTCGACGTAAACCATAGTGTGTGATCTAACCAATTAGAAGCGACGTCTTTCTTTCGTACAGTAGCCTCATACGTAACAAACCCTTTCCGTTATTTTAATTGATTTTTGGGACTGAATAACGATTAAAGATGAAAGCGAATAATGATAGAGTGTTTATAATAATTGTAATTGATATTAGTGATGAATATATAATTATACTGGGTGTAAAATGATGACTTAATTATAGGCTTAACGTTTAGGCTGCCTTGAGTTTATACCCGGGAAACTTAACGCTCATGTAGGCAGCACCCCCACCCCCCCACCCCCCTCTCTCACCTTCCCTCCCTTGCTAATAATTATTTACTTCAGTTAAGTGTCCTGTTATAACCCCTTCCATGTACTGCGTGTTACTCTCTCTACCTCCTTCTCCCCAATCCCCTCCCTCCCCACCCCTCCCTCCCTTTCCCCCCATTTCCCTCCCCCCTACCCCCGCCTACCACCACCCAACACAGGTCTTCACGATACGCCCTTTGACCTTTCTTGATTGACGTGATTAATATTAACATTATTATTATTAGTTCTAGGATAATGGTTAGCCAGTGCAGTTGATAAGTTGTCCGGTCTTTGGGGGTTATATATGCCTTGATAATGGGTCATACAGCTCGTTTACTTAGGGTGTGGTGGTTGTGTTGGTGATAGCTTCTACACCTTAAACAAATTCACACAGGTGGCCTTGGCATGTCAGGTGTAATTAACGCTCGAGTCTTCACGGTGACCTGTTATGTCCAGTAACCTATTGAGGGAGAGAAGGAACGGTCGATTTCCATATAGTTCGAATGACTTTCTTTCAATACCTTGTTCATTCATTTCTTTCTTTCATTCATTCATTTACTCGTTCCATTTATTCACCCATTTACTCCTACGTTCATTCACTCATCCACTCTTTCACCCAGTCCCTCACCCATCCATCCCTACATTCATTCATTCATTCATTCTTATTCCTATTCAACCAGTCCCTCATTCACTTCTTCATTCATTCCTTCACTCATCCATTCTTTCACCCACTCCCTCGTTCACCCATTCACTCCCACGTTCATCCACTCATTCACCCACGCCCTCACCCACTTGTCATTCGTTTAGCGTCTCTCGTTCTCTCAACCCCGTCGAGGGAACTTTACATAATGAAGCTTTTTCTAAGAGACTTTAAGCTTAGTTAAGTTAGAAGCTTATTTCCGTAGTGGAGATAGCTGGAAATAGGGTCCATGTGATTTAGACACCCCCCCAGCTTATTTCACCTGGAGATTGGAAACCTTACCGCTACGTGGGAGGAGGGGGGGATTAGGCTAGCGTTGGGGTGTCTAATCTTCAGATGATCCTAATTTCGTCAATATATTCCGACATTTAGTTATTTGAGGACTGAGAGAGAGAGTGAGAGGGTGTGTGTTGCCGGGTGCTCAGGTGGGAGCCAAGGTGTAGAGCAACAGGTGTTAAAGCTTGTACACTCTTACCTGTCTGTCCTCTCCACAAGTGAGATAACGTGGTGAGAGGGTGCTGGGATAGGCTGCACCCGCCCTCTTAGCTTCTGTCTTCCTCTCTCCCTCTCATCCACATCACCTGTTACTCTCTTCATTGACTCACTTCACCGTCTTCCATCTCTCTCACTCGCTTCACCTGATACTATCCTCACGTCTAAGGAACTTCACCCCCCTCATTCACCTCACCTCGCCTCGCATCCCCTCACCTACAGTACATACTGTTAAACATGAATCATTAAGACCACCCGGGTAATGGTTCAGTCTAGGTGGTGTCATACGGCTGTTGTCATAAGGTGGTGTCATGCGGCTGTTGTCATAAGGTGGTGTCAGACGTAGCTACTTCATAGGTAATCAGGGGACTGTGGTTCGGGGGGGGGTCACCTGAAGATTAGCTCACCTGGTATTTAACAGTACCGGACGGGGTGGGGGAAGGTAGATTAGTTAGGTTAATGTTAAGGTGGAATAAGTTAGGGGGGCTAATCTTCAGGTGATGTCTTCAGGAGGTGTCATAAAGTAGTGGTTTTAATTTATTCATTATAGACAAATTGCTTGATTATCTTGAAGTTACTGAAGAAGATAACGAGTGTGGGAAGTTATCCTGTTTGTGGTGGTTTGGTTAGATTTAGAACATAAGAAAATAAGGAGTCTGCAATAGGCCGGTTGGCCTGCGCATGGCAGCTCCTGTCGAGAGTTACTACCACTCTCTATCATCCATGAATCTATCTAGCCTCCTTTTGAAACTTTCCAGAGTTCCCGCACTTACTACAAAGTTGCTAAGCTTGTTCCACTCGTCCACCACCCTATTTGTGAATGGTGTAATGGTTGGGGGGGGGGGGGGTCTACTGTGGTCAAGGTTCACTTAAATGTTCACTAAAAAATAATAAACGTGTAGGTTGAATTCGGGGTCATTCACCTGGCCTCTCTCGGGGTTAATGAAGGAGTACAGGTGTGTGTCTCTCTCTCTACTCCCCTTTTTTCACCACTCCAACTCCACTATCACCACCATCGTTACTCTCATCCACTACCACCCTCCTCCTCCTCCTCACCACCACCACACTCTTTCACCCCTCTTCCACCCCTTCCTCTGGCCTCCCTCCACTACCACCACCACTGCCCTTGACTGGCGTTTTCTACACGACCACATACGCTACGTGTTACAATACTCTCTCTCTCTCTCTCTCTCTCTACGACCCTGAGTAGTGGAGACACGCGTTTCTCCCCCTCCTCCTCCTCCCTCCCCACCCACCCCGAGAATTAGCGCACGTGTCTGTCACCTTCACAAGATACTCTAAGATACGTGCGTGCTCTTTCATCATCTACATGTCCGAATGTCCCTACACTCCCTTTACTATTACCAAGGGGTGGGGAGGCAGGTTAGGGGGTGGGGTGGCAGGTGGAAATGGTGGGGAGGCAGGTTAGAAATGAGGGGTGGGGAGGCAGGTTAGGAAATGAGGGGGGGGAGGCAGGTTAGAAATGAGGGGTGGGGTGGCAGGTTAGAAATGAGGGGTGGGGGGAGTTAGAAATGAGGGGTGGGGAGGCAGGTTAGGGGAAATGAGGGGGTGGGGAGGAAAGGCTATAAAGGTGGTAGTGAAGGGGGAGGTTAGGGTGGGGGTGATCACTGAGGACTGCAGATTGGCATAATAATCGCCTTACGAGTTAATGAAGGACTTCCGTTTGGGGTTTTTTCCATAGTCGCTGTAAGGTAATGACTGCTAGGGGGTAATTTGGACGATTTTGCACTGTCTCTTAATTGCAGTCACGTAGTGCAGAGTAGTGGGTGTAATGAGACTGCGCAGGTGTGTGGACTTGTGAGGTGGAGAGTGTGGGTGTGCTGGGGTGTGGGTTTGTGGAAGGGTGTGTATATGTGTGTGTGTGTAATGAAACTGCGCAGGTGGAGAAAGTGTATGGGGAGGGGGTGTGGGTGAGTGTAGATGTATGGGTGTTTTGGGGTGTGTGGGTGTGAGTTTGTTTGTGTGCTGAGGTGATTGTTGGTGTGTCTGTGTCTGTGTTTTGGTGTGTAGCTTATAGAGACAAGGTAGCTTAGGTCACGTCATCATGAATCGAACTGGAAAGCGAATGGACTCTTGAACCCTCTGAGTACAATGATTTAACCCCCGAGTACTTTACAATGTCATAGTACTCGAGGGAATTAGTCATCGTATTCACAGGGTTATGATATCGTATTTAGGAGTTGAATCATTATACTCTAAGGGGAAAATTCATTGTTCTCAAGAGGTTATGACAGCTTATTGGGTTAATTCCTGGGAAATATAAATCCGAATAATATTACACCTGCTTATAAAAATTACACCTGTATTGAGATTATAACGACTACAGGCGTTCTTCCCCAGATGCTGTGTTCATATCCGTGAACCTTGAGAGTTTTTTCCCCTATTATGATCAACGGGAAAAAATAATCACTAGGGAAAATATACATCAGTTAATGGGGTTTGTTTTTTATGTATTATTAACTTAACACGAGGACAGGTAGGAGGGAGGACAGGTAAGGAACGTGGATTCTTATTAGTGACGTTTAATAGCATAGAGTAACAGGTAGATATGTGTTAGGTGTAATAACTTATACCTTCACCACCACAACACCGAGGAAAATTATAACGTGTGGAGGAATATTTTGTAATACTCTAGTGGGAGGAATATTATCTTGATCCTTGAAAGATAAGTTGATGTACACCTGTTGATTAATGGAACAAATGTTGAGACTAAGTTAAGCCATGAGAGGCAAGTTAACTAACACCTGTGTACTGTAATAGGTGTTAGGTATGTAGACACCTGTGACATGATATGAATAACTCAATGTAAAACGAGAATGAATAATGTATAGTTTACTTTTGTCAGATAGTCTGCCAGTTCTTCTCCTTCGCTACCGTTGATAAGAATTAAATCGGTTATTATTAGTAGTAGTAGAAGTAGTATTTATTATTATTAAAGTCTGATGCAATTACTGACGTGAATTTTATAATAGTGCCACAGTTAGCAATATTGCATAACACCTCGACATAATATGGCTTTTAAGGTGAAGGTCGGGGGGAGGGGTAGGGGAACATTTGGAACAGTGAGGAAAAATTACGTGTCGTGTAGTGAGAGATGAAGAGACAGACAGACAGAGAGAGAGATATACTAAGAGACATAGATAAGATAAGAGACACTAATAGACGGATATACAGGAGATATGACGAGACATTAATATAAAAAGGTTATTATCCAGACGTTCACTCGTGTTGTGAGGAAAAATAACCCAGCATCATGGCGTACCTGTCTTGGTCTCGTGGCTACAAGGGTGCGTGGTGGAATTCCAAATTTATGATAATAGTGTTTAAGGAGCTCCGGTGGGTGTGTGGGGGATGGGGTGGGTGTGGCGATGTAGTGTGGGTGTGTGTGTTGTGGGGGAGGGGGGTAGGATGGGGGAGGCGAAGTAGTGTGTGTGGTGTTGGGGGTAGGATGGGTGGGGCGGAGACCGGTGGGTATGTATGTATGTATATATGTATGTATGTATGTATGTATGTATGTAGGATGGAGTGGGGTACAAAGTTGTGTGTGTGAGGGGGGTCATTGTGGATCCAGGGAGGAGGGTGACTACGCTGAAGAGGACGAGGTATTGTATATATTGGCTCTGGTGTTACAAAAGTTCAGAGGACGAAAAATTATATTAGTGGACGAATCTTACTGGAGGAATAACTGACGAAAAATATAACGTCAACCTTGCGTTTGAGACTTGACTGTATATATAGTTGTTTCCTCTCGATCAACCACAGTTAAATGATGGACCCCAAAAATAAACGTACACATTTTAAGAATTCGGGTGGAGGCGCAGACTGGAAACCTGAAGAACCAGACACTCAATGGGGGGTCGAGGAGGAGGAGGAGGAGGAGGGGTTACTGAGCATATCCAGGGGAGGGAGGAGAGGGGGGGCACTGTCTGTCCAGGGGAAGGAGGAGGAGGAGGGCTGGGTATCAAGGGGGAGGAGGAGGAGGGGCACTGAGACTATATCGAGGGAGGAGTAGGGAGGAGGAGGGGGGCTGGGTATCAAGGGGAGGGAGGAGGAGGGGCACTGAGACTATATCGAGGAGGAGGAGGAGGGGCTGGGGTATCATGGGGGAGGGGGAGGAGGGGGCACTGAGACTATATCGAGAAGGAGGAGTAGTAGGAGGAGGAGGGGGCACTGAGTTTATCCAGGGGGTGGAAGGGGGAGTGAATCTATCAAGAGGGGGAGGAAGGGGGAGCCTGTGGTTGTACGGTCTCTTTGATAAAATGTTGAGATAGTTCACTGTAGTGTGTGGTGAGGAAAGGTCTTGTAGGAGGGTCTTGCTGTGACATTGAATGGGTTGGTGACGGCTGTAGTTGTTGGTTAGAAAATTACCTACATAATTGATGGATGGATTATAACCATTTACAACTTTAATAGATGGAAGGGAAATTTGGATAATTGAGTAGTTGGACTTAGAGGGTGATTAGACGTAGCTTAAGCAAAGTTTGGTAATTGGATAGAAGGTCGTTTGTCTAATTAAATTGATTGGAGGTTGGTCGGGCCTATAATTGGATGGATCACGAGAGTTTCTGACATAAAAAAATGCTGAAGTGGTCGAGTGAATACAACTTGTTCGCCTCATGTTAACACCAGGCGTCAGTGGTTCGCTCTGATGCACCCCTTAGTCCACCCAGCTGTAAACAGGTACCTAATAGAATAATCAGAAACGTGTAGGTGGGCGTCTAACATTATCGACCACAGTGTATTTAGTAAACAATATCCTTGAATATAGACGAAATGATTGGATGGATAGATTGAGTGGATAATTTAGTCGGTAAAATATTAGATGGATGCCAAAACGGATAGATGATTGACTGGATAGAAAGTTTGAATGGGTTAGAATATTATTTAAAAGTCGCCTTAGGTCAGGTTATGTGTTAAACGATTAACTAAATGAAACTGTTGAACATAATATATATATATAATTGTGTACCGGTTAAATCATTCAGAGCAGACTCGGCGACCTTCAGTGGGATGGGGAGGGGGGAGGGAGAGGATGAGGGGTGGGGAAGAGGGGAGTGGTGGGGGGAGGGAGGGAGGAGGGGTGGGGAAGAGGGGAGGGAGAGAGAGGAGGGGCTTGTTGTAATGTGTGTACGTGGCAGTGTTGTCAATCCCAGCATTTTAAGTTAGTTTTTGTTCCTGTTTTGTAACCAGTTAGAAGCCTGAGTTATATTGTGGCCTTTGACGAATCACAAGCCACCGTTTTATTTGGGAGTTATAATTCAGCCAATGAAGAAGAGGTAAGGGTTTTCTGGTAGATGTTTTAACCAATCACAAGCCTTGTTTATAAATCCCGCGGGATAACTAGATACTTAGTTGTGTCTTGTTTATTAATCATTATCCTTTATCCTGACAAGTCGATATAGCCAACCAGAAGACGAGTTGTGTGTGCTCACGAGGCTCTGACCCAATCATAAGTGCTGAAATGATATTACAGCCAATCGAAAGGCGATATTTATTCCCACGTTAACCAATCAGACTTTGATTTTACTAGACATTGTTATCGCCAATTAGAAGCAGAGTTTAATGTTCTAGTGTAGATATTAACCAATCCCAGTCCTGTTTCATCCGGATACAGTAGGTTGGCCAATCAGATAATGTGATCACAGGTCTCCATTAAATTCTCTACCAATCACAAGACCTGGAGATGATTTTCATATTTCGGAGTAACTTTTAACTAACCACAAGTCCTATTCTATACTGAAGAGGCCGGAGAACCAATTATTATTTTATGATCCGTCTTATTATTATTATTAAACTTCAACCGTAAGTTCAGATCAGAGATTAGACAGACAGACAGACAGGGTCCTATTATATTGAGGTCAATACAGGTGACACAGTCGTAAAATCAGCATCAACTTTAGTATATCACGGATCGTCAGCTCTGGAGGCTCTCTTATCTGTGTATCGGAGAGAGTTACCTGATAAGTGTTGCTCGGTGGTGAAAAGTTCCTGTGTTATCGTGTGCAGAGGAACAAAAATACCTTTATACTTCCGTTCTGTAATGTGAAAATGGTCCACTGCGCCTGAAGGTTATTTTTCGGGTCGGTGCGGATATAGTACACTGCATACTTAGGTTTTTTTGTTTTTGTTTTTTTGGTACAGGAGGAGGCAGAGAGGATGGTACTGCCCTCCACCACATTTCTCTTCCCCAAGTTAAAATTAAGGTATCGGTATCCATTCACAGCTGGGTGGACTTAGGGTGCCCCGGGCTCAAACCATCGAGCATGAGGACACAAGCGAACATTATATCCACTTCACCATTGCACTCCATAGACGAGACTTAACAAAAACCATATAAGTTACAAGTAGATGAGCAGTTCAGAGACTCGTTCCAGCTTTTGGAAATCTTAAGGCGTGTAAATGGACTGATGTTCGTGACTGTGCAGCAGCTTATTGGCCTGTTCTAATAGGAAGTGATGTCATGATCCACTAGATTTTTTTTTTTTAACTATTAGTAAAGGAGAGACAGTAACGTAAGGGAGAAATATATACCATAAGCTTTTAATTAACTCCAATGATACAATTCGACTGGTCACCTGAGCTGGGTTATGTATCGGGGGTTCCCAGGTAGGTGGAGGGGGGTTGAGGGGTGAATATTGATGCCTTGAAGCTTGGCAGTGTTGGGGAGGAGGTGGGGGGGAGGAGGAAAGTCAGCTGTTCTTACTACCACCACATGTTATCTCTGATGGTAAGTGATAACATCTTAATATAGCCAAGTGTTTATAGATGATACTCTGGTGTGCATTATCGACGGAACAAACTCTCGTCTCTCACTACTGCTGTATGACTGTTAAGTAGCTGGTGTGACCCTGAACGAAGGAACGAGAAGAGAAAATATTGATAAGAGAGTATTAAAGGAGAAAAAAATAACAGCGGGGTGTTTACGTTACGCCAGAACTGATTACGACACATTTATAGTGTCTGTTTTTTGGGGACTGGTTCGTAAGCCATCCCTCCTACCCTTCTCTCTCCCTCTCCCTCCCTCCCTCGTCTACCCTCCCTTCCTCCATCCCTCCCTCCTTGTGGTAGGCCGTGACGTCAGAGGACTGATAGTATCGTAAACGTGAGGACGAGAATATTTATCAATGCTGTATATATCCTTACCGTTCACCACGTCCACTTGCTCTCGATTTCCTTCATAACACAAACACATTTTTTCTCATATATCTTATACTTTTTAACGATATAACGTGATATATATTAGTGTGGGGGAGTAAAGGGAGTACCATGATAGCTCGAGAGGGGGAGGGAGGTTAGGTGCTGGTGGGCGTGACAGGTACAGGTGAGTGGAGGGCGGGGAGTGTAGGGGTGCCGTATATGGAGGCCCCCGCCACGGTCCTCACTCACGGCTACAATGGGATGAGGTGCTCGGTTCTTTTTTGTTTTAATGGGGATTTAAATACTGGACCTGTGAGTTTGTAGTGGAGGGGGCGGCTCTTGTCTTGGTAAGGGCGGCTTTTCTTGTGGCGGGGGGCGGCTCTTGTTGTGGTGGTGGTTGAGGCTTTTACGGTCGTGTCGTCACCGCTGGAGTTAAGACACGCTTTTATTAACCAATTAAAACTAAACTGTTAATTTATTTTTATTTTTTTATGTAAGTGTTCTACTCCTTTGTACATAAGTTTAAGGATGATAATATTTTAAGTAGGGTAAAGGTAAATATATTGAAACACACACACACACACACACACACACACGCACACACACGCACACACGCACACACACACACACACACACACACACACACACACACACACACACACACACACACACACACGAGACACTGAGTCACATTTGGTCTAGAATAGAAGAATTACTCACTTCACCTGAGAGAAAGTGTAATTACTGTGGTGTTCCTTCGTCGGGGCCAGGTAACATGTCCTGCACTACTGACGCAGGTGTGTGTGTCCGGAGGCTGAGGGGGGGACAGAGGAAAACCCACGGATTAAAACCCACCCAGACAAAACCTAACCTGAGCTAACACACCCAGCTTAACCATACTTACCTAACCTAGCTTACCTGAACCTAATCTAAGAGAAGTAGGTTAGGTTAGTTGAAAATATATTTAGATCGTGTATTCTTGAGGAGAGACTTAGATATTGTTGTGAATACATATTATTCTAAACGATCTTACTAGAGAGTGTGTGTGTGTGTGTGTGTGTGTGTAAGTTGTTGTGGTGTATGGAAGGTGATGGTGTGTGGGCGGGTTCTTGGGGCGACACATCTCCACGTCACGCTACCCTCCAGGCTCTAGTGGGAGATGAATACCTCCCTCAGTCAAGCTACGGGACCTTTACCTCCCTCACCCCATGTTGTGAGGTGTGGAGGTAAGAGGGACTTGTATTAAACTCCTCACTAGAATCCCCTCCTCCTTCATCCAATCATGTGAGGGGGTTATGGGGGGGGCGTGGGCGTTAGGATACACTATTACATGCTATAGGATTCCCTCTTACCTTATCAGTTATTGTAGGATGGCAGGAGAGTTGGATGTTTATGTTTTTTATTCAAACAAATTGGGAGACACGACACTCACACTTGTCTGATGATTTCGGTGATGCAGTCAATATTCTTCATCTGTCGGGTCGTTGGGTTTGTTGGTGATGATTCATTGTTAACCTGGCACGGTGTTGGGACCCGGCCTGCCCTGCCCTGACCTGGTCTGGTACTCACTTTCAGAGTTTTGCTCGTGTGTGTGTGTGTGTGTGTGTGTGTGTGTGTGTGTGTGTGTGTTCGTTCACCCCGTTTGGTATACGTCGAAGTCCTCTTGCCGTCCTTGGGTATAAAAGTCACAATTATTTATTACATTACTCTTATTATGATGCAAGAACATAAGAATGGAGGAAACTACAGCCGGCCTATTGACCCATACTAGGCAGCCCCGCTTACACCCAACCCCTATCGCTCATATATCCGTACAACTTATATTAAAGTGTATTAATTTCTAAATCATTTTTGCTTATAAGTGACCAATATGTACCGTAAGTATGATGTGTATAGGCATGTGTGGTCATCTGTTTTGTGTGTGTGTAGGTGTGTGTGTGTGTGTGTGTCTAGCGAGGGCAGCAGCTGGCGGTGGCTCGGACTCCCTTCCAGCACCTCCACATTCTTCCCTTTGTCACTCCTGCTAAATTGGTCCAGTTTTTTGAGCAGGAGGTCGGCCACATTGGAACTATCGCCTCCCCCCTCCCCACACACCTCTGATGCTTCTGACGACTACTGTGTTAATTGACTGCGGGCTTGTAACGTAACAGGTTTTTGTGTGTGTGTGTCTTTCGGTGAGGCAACTTGGGCGGTGGTAACAATTTAAAGGATCATTAAAAAAAACACATAATGAGAGTTTTGTCAGAAGTTCATAGTGAAGATAACAGGTGAATTGCGAAAGTGTAAGATGAAAGTTTATTGCCAAAAAAATCAGATGACATGAAAATTACTCGCCACATCTTTTTATCGCCTAATGATTAATCACCTAACGCTACCCGAACCCAATCTAACCTAATCCCCAGGTAGCATTTGGGTTTTTTTTAATCATCAGGTGAAATAAACTTTAAGGGGAGGAGGAGGAGGGGGGGGGGATAATCGTCAGGTGGTCCCAAAATTCTCCTGCATGGTGTCCCTTCTGCAGGATTAAGACACCGTTGTCCCATCTCCTTGATACACCTGTAATTTGGAGCGTCATCGGAAGGTAGATAGATGTTATATACCTAGGTCTATAAGTCAGAGTATAGCGTATCAAGAGTTTATCATTAGGTGAAGCGTAGGTAACCACTTTCTCTTTCTGATGGTCCACTACCCTTCAACTGAGATCAACAGAACGTATCTAGTTATGGGAAGATCTTATTGTGGTGTTGACGTTCTTCTGACTATTAATGTTTGCCGCACTTTGAGTTGTGTGTATAAGATGTCTTAGTCCACTCTTTACACCTCCAGTTAAGAGATGAATTTAATGTAGTAACCATTTAAGATTGAAGGACGTCGCGTGGTGTGGTAGGTTCCCCGTGGAGGCGTGTGGGGTGGTGAGGTGAGGTGAGGAGGTGCTCTACGCAGTTAATTCATTACAGTGTATAACTGCTCTAACCATCATGTCTTAAGGTTAGGTTAGGTTACATTAGGCTAGGTTAGATTGCGTTAGGTTAAGTTGTCTTCTCCTCCCATGTTAACAAAACCTACTGTTATATCTGTTAAGGTTGTGTGTCTGTACCGTTATTGTGATGTTTACTTTAGGTGTGACTTATGACGCCACTCTCCTTGACTCGACAACCACTTGCCTGTTGATTGGGACCTGTTGTGTGTTTGTTGGTCGGTGTCTTGTGGAAGAAACTACAGCCAGCCTATTGACCCATACTAGGCAGCCCTGTTTACACCCAACCCCTATCGCTCATATATCCATCCAACCTATGTCTGACGCTATCCAGGGTATTCGAGTTAATGATGATCTTTGGTCGATGAGTTAGTCTTGAGATGTGATGTGTTGGAGACGTAGTTTGGTGATTAAGATTGGTTACTGATGGTTGAAGTGGGTGTTGGAGGAGGATTTTTTTTAAGTGGGTGTTGATACTATAGGAGGTGGTGGAGGTGTCGTGGTTGATGGTAATGGTGGTGGAGGTGTCGTGGTTGATGATAATGGTGGTGGAGGTGTCGTGGTTGATGGTAATGGTGGTGGAGGTGTCGTGGTTGATGGTAATGGTGGTGGAGGTGTCGTGGTTGATGATAATGGTGGTGGAGGTGTCGTGGTTGATGGTAATGGTGGTGGAGGTATCGTGGTTGAGTGAGGTGGGTACTGACGGAGGGAGCAATGAGGCAGCGGGAGAAATGAAAACTACAGTGTGTTTAGGTGTTACTCTCTCCCTCATACCTGTCTGGAGAACTGAGTAATTACCTTCATATATCGCCTACCTGAGTCCAGTTAAATCTCTCTCTCTCTCTCTCTCTCTCTCTCTCTCTCTCTCTCTTGATTTTGTGGTGTATGTTATTTAACCCGTTGAGTCCTTGAGGGTTAAGTAACAGTCCTCAAAGGGTTAAATTATTGTTATCAAAGGGTTAAAACATTTTCAAACAGTTAAGTTATCGGTGTCACAAGAGTTAAACAATCATCATCAAAGGGTTTAATCATCGTCCTCAAAGGGTTAAAACATCGTCTTCAAAGGGTTAAACAATAATCATCAAAGGGTTAAAACATCGTCCTCAAAGGGTTAAAACATCGTCTTCAAAGGGTTAAAACATCGTCCACTGTGTTCACCTGTGTACCTTGACGCTTGGGTATAGGACAGGTTAGTGTGTACCCCAGGGAGGAGGGGGGGGGGGTGTCCTTGGTCAGGCTACTTAACAGTTAAACAGTTACAGCACACAGTCTACTTACTGACTGTCCTCGTCACAGTCTCTCCTCTCACTCACACTGTCTGCCCCGCCCTTCTTATCTATGCCTCCCCCTCTTTCTCTCACTCCCCCCTCCCTCTTTCTCTCACTTTCCCTTCCCCCCCCCTTTCTCTCACTTCTACCTCCCCTTTCTCTCACTTCTACCTCCCCCTTTCTCTCACTTCTACCTCCCCTTTCTCTCACTTCTACCTCCCACCTTTCTCTCACTTTCCCCTCTCCTTTCTCTCTCACTTTCCCCTCTCCCATTCTCTCACTTTCCTCCCCTTTCCCTCACTTTCCCTCCTTTCACTTTTCCCTCTCCCATTCCTTTTCCCCCCCCCCTCACTTCCCCTCCCTCTTTCTCTCACTTCCTTCCACGCGCCACCATTCGACCTCTCCTGACCCGACCCACCCCTGACCCGACCCACCCTGACCTCACACCCTGACCTCACTTCTCTCACCAATACACAAAAATCACTCATTTTATCCTACTGCCGCCGACGCACCTTGTTAGAGTGTGTGAGTGCGTGTAGTGTGTGTGTGTGTGTGTGTGTGTAGTGTGTGTGCGTGTGTAGTGTGTGTGCGTGTAGCGTGTGTAGTGTGTGTGCGTGTGTAGTGTGTGTGCGTGTGTGTGCGTGTGTAGTGTGTGTGCGTGTGTGTGTAGTGTGTGTGCGTGTGGTGTGTGTGCGTGTGTAGTGTGTGTGCGTGTGTAGTGTGTGTGTGTGTGTGTGTGTGCGTGTGTGTAGTGTGCGTGTGTAGTGTGTGTGTGTGTGTGTGTAGTGTGTGTGTAGTGTGTGTGCGTGTGTGTGTGTGTGTGTGTGTGTGTGTGTGTGTACATATTATACTGCCTTGGGAAAAATATATTTGTTTTAATTTTGTATTTGTAAATTTATCTGAATATAGTTTTATGATGAAAGGACCGAGTGTGTGTTTGTGTGTTGGTTGTAAACATTGTGTTGTGTATAGTGACGTTGTATGATGTATAGTAACGTTGTATGATGTATAGTGACGTTGTATGATGTATAGTAACGTTGTCTAATCTATAGTGTCGTTTGTATGGTGTATAGTGACGTGTTATCTATAGTGACATTGTGTTGTGGTGTAAAGTTGTGTTGTTTGGTGTATAGTGACGTTTGTATGATGTATAGTGACGTTGTATGATGTATAGTAACGTTGTATGATGTATAGTAACGTTGTATGATGTATAGTAACGTTGTCTAATCTATAGTGTCGTTTGTATGGTGTATAGTGACGTGTTATCTATAGTGACATTGTGTTGTGGTGTAAAGTTGTGTTGTCTGGTGTATAGTGACGTTTGTATGATGTATAGTGACGTTGTATAATGTATAGTGACGTTGTATGATGTATAGTGACGTTGGCATCTCCTCCTCCTCTCCCTACCATACAACACCTCAGTTTAGCATATACCAGCTCACCTCATCTCGCCACGCCACACCACACTACGCCACACCACGCCTCACCTTCGTCTTAGCACGTGCGATGGTCTCTTGGCAGCTGCGTCATTCTGCGTATCGTCGGTGTAGTGTTGCCTTCCTGTACACCAGTTTCCCGGTAGTGTATTTCCTCCCAGTTAGTATCAACCGGTACGGACTGGTTGGTGTGGTGCTTCAGTAGTAGAGTAATGCCGCTTGAATGAGATACGCTTCATTGCTTCACTGTCTTATGAGTCATCAGGGAATTTGTCCTCAAGGGATTTTTAAGAATTGAGTGAAAGCCAAGAGTGGGTGTTGGGGGAGGTGGGGGTGTGCAGGAGGGTGTTGGGGAGGTGGGGGTGTGCAGGAGGGTGTTGGGGGGAGGTGTGGAGGAGGTGTTGGGGAGGTGGGGGGTGTGCAGGAGGGTGTTGGGGAGGTGGGGGGTGTGCAGGAGGGTGTTGGAGGAGGTGGGGGTGTGCAGGAGGGTGTTGGGGGAGGTGGGGTGTGCAGGAGGGTGTTGGGGGAGGTGGAGTGGGAGGGTGTTAGGGGAGGTGGGGTGTGGAGGAGGGGTGTTGGGAGGTGGAGGTGTGCAGGAGGGTGTTAGGGGAGGTGGGGGTGTGGAGGAGGGTGTTGGGGGAGGTGGGTCCAGGCAGTCATCTGGATCAAACATTTTTGGGGGGATCACCTGAAGATTACTCCCCTAACTTAGGATTAAATAAACGCCCTAAACCTAACCTAACCCTCCCAGGTAACGTTGGGGTGTTTAATCATCAGGTAAAATAAGCTTGAGGGGGGGGGGGTAATCTTCAGGTGATTTTTTTTTAACGGGAGACCAAACAAGATCTTTGATAGGTAAAGTAATATGGTCAATAGTTATCATTAGAGAGACTAACAGACAGTGACGGTGTATGATGGTCTTATTGGTGTGTGACGATGAATGATTGTTGCTTTCTTCTTTCCAGCTTAACTTTCTCTTCTCCCTATTTCCCCACCCATCCTCCCCTTTACTTTCTGTCCCATCCCCACTAACTTTTCTCCTCTCCTCTCTTCTCCCCTACTCAACCACCTTTCTCCTCTACCCCAATCAACCCTCACCTGCCTCACCCATCCCTCACCTTAGCCTCACCCACCTCCCCAACCTCCCTCACCCTTCCCCCACCTCCCCCAATCACCCCTCACTCCCTTCTTGTCTTATTGAACCGCTGGTGTGAAAAGTTATTATCTCTCTCTCTCTCTCTCTCTCTCTCTCTCTCTCTCTCTCTAGTTGTTGTGGATGAGGGAAGGGTAGGATGGAGAGAGAGAGAGAGAGAGAGAGAGAGAGAGAGAGAGAGAGAGAGAATATCAGACAGTAACTCAATCCTAATTCGACACTCTTTCCCGTTACTCAGTGTCCGGGCGTGACGTTTTCATACTGAGTGACCTTATTGAGTGACCTTATTGAGTGACCTTTCGAAAACGTATCATAGGAGTGGAATGGTTTCGTTATCTTATGAGTAAATGAAAGAAAACCCGATAATATTTTTTTTGTTATCTATACGTAATCAGGTTATGAGGATAGTGTGTGTGTGTGTGTGTGTGTGTGGCTTTGGTTGATTAGCCCAGTTGAAATTGATGTTGGTGTTGTTTGACTTTGAAGAGGAGGAGGAGGAGGAGGGAAGGGTGTGAAGAAGGGGGTGGAGGAGGAGGTGGGGATAGGGGGTTGGTGGAGGAGGTAGAGATGGCGGAGGAGGGAGAGAAGGCAAGGGTGAATGAGGAAGAGAGTAGGCGTAGGAGAAGGAACATGGAGAGAAGGAGGGAGAGAAGGAGGAGGAACAGAAGGTGGTGAAGGAGAACATAATGGCTTTAGGTGTAATTCCTGGAAGATCATTAAGGTCAGCTCATTAACCTCGGATATTGTCTAGACTTCTTGTTCCACGTTGGTTAATGAGCAGGTGAGATCAGGTGTAACAAATACCTGGCGAAAACACGTGCGGGTCCAGGTGTATCGAGAAGCTAATGAACTACACAGGTGAGGTTAGGTGAGTTTTGTCACGTGATAGAACGTGTGAATTTAATTTCGCCTAAGTTTTAGATAGATCACGTGAAGATTAGGCACCCCGGCGTATATTACCTGATGATTAAACACCTGAGCGCTAATTGGGGAGGGTTTGGTTAAGTTTGATTTAGGGTGGTTAATCATCAGGTGAAATAAGCTGGGGTGTCTAAGCTTCATGGGGAAATAAGCTGGGGTGTTTAATCTTGATGGGGAAATAAGCTGGGGTGTCTAATCTTGATGGGGAAATAAGCTGGGGTGTCTAATCTTGATGGGGAAATAAGCTGGGGTGTTTAATCTTGATGAGGAAATAAGCTGGGGTGTTTAATCTTGATGGGGAAATAAGCTGGGGTGTTTAATCTTGATGGGGAAATAAGCTGGGGTGTCTAATCTTGATGGGGAAATAAGCTGGGGTGTTTAATCTTGATGGGGAAATAAGCTGGGGTGTCTAATCTTGATGAGGAAATAAGCTGGGGTGTCTAATCTTGATGAGGAAATAAGCTGGGGTGTCTAAGCTTCATGGGCAAATAAGCTGGGGTGTTTAATTTCCACATGATCGGGCTTATGTAAACAGGTGGAATCATGAATGCCGTGTCACCTAATTGGACAGGTCAGCGAGATGGGTATTACACACACGCACGCACACACACACGCACATACATACACACACACGCACACACAGACTGGGGATGGAAAGGAGGGAAGGGGTGGTGGAGGGGGAAATTAGGCCAGATTTTCACTCCGGTTACAAAGTGGGTTACCCCTCTCTTACCCCCTCCCCCCCCAAGGATGCAATAAGGGCGAGATAGTAATGGTAGTGGCAAGCGTTTTAGACCCTTCCAGCATTGACCTATAGACCGGTTTGACCAGTCCACTCCCTCCCTCCATCCCTCCTCCCCCCTTCCCTCCATCTCTACCCCTTCCCCTCTCCTGTGTACTGATAATAATTTGGGGAAATACCGTTTGTTCCCTCCTTTATTCCCGCTTGTTCTCTTATTTATTCCCGTTTGTTCCTTCCTTTATTCCCATTTATTCCCTCCTTTACTCCCGTTTGTTCCCTCCTTTACTCCCTTTTGTTTCCTCCTTTACTCCTGTTTGTTCCCTCCTTCACTCCTGTTTACTCCCTTTTGTGCCCTCCTTTACTCCCGTTTGTCTCGTGTCAGCAGGTGTCACATGAAGGTTAGGTTAGGTTAGGGATACAGAGCTATTGAGGTCTCTTGTGTGTGATATAAAACTAGTGTTATTGTCGCTTTCGTGTAGATGTCCATGGCAAGATGCCGATTTTTAATGATTAACCAGATTTCCATTCAGATTTTGTGTCTATGCAGATTTCTTGAGACATTATATATATATATATATATATATATATATATATATATATATATATATATATATATATATATATATATATATATATATATATATATTCTCTTCTCTTTCTTTCATCATCCTGTTCTGTTGATTCTTCTTTTCCCTCTGTCTTCTCTTGACCTCCTTTCTCTCTCTCTCTCTCTCTCTCTGTCTTTTTGTTTTTGTTTCTCTCTTTCTCTGCCTGTGTGTCTCTCTCTCTCTCTCTCTCTCTCATATCTTCCTACAGTGTTCTTCAGGGTGATCGTTATTGTATCTAGCGAGTGTTAAGTAGGTTTGTCTTGACACACTTAACCTGATGGACTTGTGTCGGTAGTAAAACACTTAAAGGGGGAAGAATGCACTTTCCTTTATCCCGATTTCGTATGCTAATGAGGGTAATTAGCAGGTGTTTTAAGGTGTTGATGACTCGATAAACACACCTGGGTAAAGCTAAGAATTCCGAGTCGATATCTTTGTGTTTATTGGTCCGTTCTGGCAAGTGATTCCCTGTGATTGGTCAGGAAGTAGTTTATTCAGATCAGCGCTCTCACCTGATTGGTCACCGTAGATAATTACATTCCGACCAATGAGCTTCTATGCGTAACCGCCCCATAACTAATCTGTTGAGACCAAAGACTTTACCTGATTGGACTGCAGAGGATAATTACAGGATAATGACGTCACCTAATTGGTCCAACAGCAAGATTTATTGTGACTCGGGATCAAATTTAATTGGTTGATCAATATTCCGATCAGAGGAGATGATGTAACGCTCACTAACTGATGGAGAGCGTATAAGGGCGTATCTTATTGCACTGGCGTATAAGATTTCGCGTAAGGTGTGATATTGCGGGTTTTTTACCTAATTGGTGAAGTAATTTATGATATGATTATAGAAGGGTTGTTATTGGTTATGGTATATGTTATAACTGGGTGTTGTAGTTAGAAAGTAGATAGTAGTTACGTTGCATGTTTGGGTTGTTAGCAGATTAATAATGCTTTGTTAACGACTGTGCTTTTTATTTATGCTTGTGCTTGTTGGATGGTCAGTAAGCCTCACCCCCCCTTACCTTACCTTACCCCCCCCCCTCCCCTATGCCTGTCCCCCACACCCTCCCCCACGCAGGCAGGAGTGGTTGTGGGTGGGGGCGGCTGCTTGCTTCCTGTTCACTACTGATGCTTTAACATAACTGTGAGGCAAGTGTCTGGTTAGCTACTGATGGTATATTGATTATTACTATTATTATTATTATTATTATTATTATTATTATTATTATTATTATTTTCTAGTTATAAAAATACACTTTATGAAATATTTTGATACTTTTACCTAATACCATATATGCTTTTTCTTAAGATACGTTTAAGTTATCATTTGTATGCATAGTGTAGAACCACATCACCATATATACTGCTTTAAATACATAGTGTATTATTTCTTTATTTCCTCGAGTATACTTCACTACACTTTACTTTTGTTATTCATATTATACAAAGGTGAACGCAGGTGAGATAACGCTGGGGGTGAATAATCTTCAGGTGATCCTTTTATTATTTAGGATATTCGTATCGATGAGTCAAGTGTTTTTTTTATTTCATTGCTTTGTATAATGAATGGATCGCCTGAATGAATGATTGTCAGTTCATCCAAAGCCTTTCATTTCCTGGCTTCTCTCAGTTGTGTCGATTCATCCACATCCCGACTCCACCACTACCACTCCTTCCACCAGTCATCCACCATCTCGTCTCAATCTATAGCCTCATCATCCACCTCCTCATCCACTCATGCATTTTTCATTTCCCGACTCCACCTCAGTCATCCACCAGTCATCCACCACCACTAGTCATCTACCATCACTTCCCTCCTACAAGAGCCAAGACTAACCCTGTGTTGTGTTGTTACAGGTGGTTACAGAACAGCAGTACATCATCAGGCCGCCCACCGAGGACATCAACGAGAACGTGTTGGGCGAGCAGTGCCGGGAGGACTTTGGCCTAACTGAGGACCAGGTCAAGAACGGCCAACCTCTCGAGAACGTCATCGACTCGGTCAGTACTACTTTACTTTTCTTTACCTGTGTGGTAGTATTTTGTGTCTTCAAGTACACCTGTTGCACCTGTTGTTAATTTCTATAGTTTGAGGACGATGGTTTTAACCCTTTGGGGATGATGGTTTTAAACCCTTTGAGGACGATGGTTTTAACCCTTTGGGGATGATGGTTTTAAACCCTTTGAGGACGATGGTTTTAAACCCTTTGAGGACGATGGTTTTAACCCCTTGAGAAAATTGGTTTTAACCCTTTGAGGACCTATGGTTTTAACCCTTTGAGAATGATTTTTAACCCCTTGAGGAAATTGGTTTTAACCCTTTGAGGACTATGGTTTTAACCCTTTGAGGATGATTTTTAACCCCTTGAGGAAATTGGTTTTAACCCTTTGAGGACGATGGTTTTAACCCTTTGCGGACGATGGTTTTAACCCCTTCATTATTACAGCTTAAATTAGTCCCTTAAGAGGGTTGTTGCCTAAACCATTATTCTAAAAAGGGTTTTACGTTAAACCTTCATTCTCAAACATAAACCCATCGTCCTTGTATAGGGTGAAGAGTTGCGCTGTTATAGAGGTCTTGTGAGATACTGCCACATTTACTTCCCAGACGTCGTTCACCTTCAAGCAGGGAAACTCCTTGATGTTTATTTATGTCCTTCAGCAAATACCGTTTAACCTGTGTTTCCTGGTACTCTTAAAAAAACCTCTGTATAACGGACTATATGGATGAGAAAGTCCGTTATGTCGAGGGTCCGTTAGATATGAAACCTCTATCTAATGAACTATATAGAGATTAAAAGTCCGTTATGTCGAAGGTCCGTTAGATGTTAAATCCTCCACCATCTAACGGATTATGTGGAGAGAGAAGTCCGTTATTTGGAGGTTTTACTGTGTACGGAAATTTCATTCTGTTTACCACTAACTTCCTCCCCACTACCACCAATTCCTCACCACCACAGCCAACTCCTCCCCACCACCACTACCTCCTCACCACTTCCACTACCTCCTCCCCACCACCACCACTTCCTCCCCACCACCACCAACTCCTCCCCACCACCACCACCAACTCCTCCCCACCACCTCCTCACCACCACCTCTCCTCCCACCACCACTCCTCCCCACCACCACCACCAACCTCCCCCACCACCACCACCAACTCCTCCCACCACCACCACCAGCTCCTCCCACCACCAACTCCTCCCACCACCACCACCAACTCCCCCACCACCACCACCAACTCCTCTCCTCCCACCACCACCACTCCTCCCACCAACTCCTCCCCACCACCACCAGCTCCTCCCACCACACAACTCCTCCCCACCACCAACTCCCTCCTCCCTACCACCACCACCACCAACTCCTCCCCACCACCACCAACTCCTCCCCACCACCACCACCTCCGCCATTGTGTTCCCGCCAAAATCCTCACGAAGGCATCAGCTGGGCGTGAGAGGAGTCATGTCACGTGTGTTTTGTTTACATCTGAGGAGGGGCCCCGTCCAGCAGTTGCCAGTCACATGGGGGGAGTGTGTTAACATCTGAGACACATCCCTGAACCTACAACTTGAAGCACATCTTTGAGACAAGACCACATCCTATAATTATATACATTATCTAAGTCACATCCCTAAGTTAACTCTCTGTATTGACATTTAAAAAACATATAAGTCGTTCAGTAAACCAACAAGTAGCGTAAATGATGAGAGTTATAGCGTAAAACTAAACTGTGCCGACCAGGACCCGACAGACACACACACACACACACACACACACACACAAAACCCCGGATGTTGTGTGTTTTGGCTTTGTTATGTTATGTTTGTTTATGTTTGGGAACCATTGATGTTTTTTTTATTACTGTAGAGTCTGTCTGTCTGTCTGTCTGTGTATGTCTGTCTATGTGTTAAGGGATAATCCTGTTATTATTGTTTTACTATTGATTAATTGGAAAGTAAACAAACGTATGTATGTTTTGTTGTATTAAGTGGTGTTTTAATGTTTTATTCAGGGCATTTGGTTTAATATTTGGGTGTATTGTTGTTTATGTTTAGTATTGTACTGTTTGCGGTTTAATTTTTTATTGTTTGCTGTTTATTTTTGGATTGTTTGCTGTTGTTTATTGTAGTATTATTTGTTGTATAATTTTGTATTGTTTGCTGTTGTTTGAAGTTGTTTGTTTTGTATTTACGCCGTCTTCCTATTGTGTAATACGTGGGTTCTGTTTTGTTTATCCTGTTTGGGTTTTTTCTCCCAGTCGCTGTGTAGGTTCGTGCGGGGCGGAGTGTGTCGGTGAGTCGGCAGCCTACATCCTCTCCCTCCCTCACCCCCTTGTTCTTCCTCCCTCACCCCCTGTGTTTCCTCCCTCACCCCCTGTGTTTCCTCCCTCACCCCCTGTTCTTCCTCCCTCACCCCATGTGTTTCCTCCCTCACCCCTCTGTTCTTCCTCCCTCACCCTCTGTGTTTCCTCCCTTACCCCCTGTGTTTCCTCCCTCACCCCATGTTTCCTCCCTCACCCCATGTTTCCTCCCTCACCTCGTTTCCTCCCTCACCCCCCGTGTTTCCTCCCTCACCTCGTTTCCTCCTTCACCCTCTGTAATTCATAACTCAGCCTCTGTTTTCCCTCCCTCGCCCCTTGACTCACATTTATACAAAATTCACAAGTCTACCATTATCGTAATACAATCATTAAAAAGTTGAATTCGAATGTTTATTTTTAATTCAATTTCATTCTACATGTCCTAAGATCCACCATAAGTCGAAGGTGAATCCCTGACATGCATTGCTAAGGTTTGGTTGGGACGGCCCCGTAAGGAAAACGCGCGTGTGTACAACCAAGATGGCTTCAGTATATTTGCGTATCTAAGCCATTTCTAAAAACTGGTACGTCAGGTTTGGGGGGCTGAAACACGGACCTCATGACCTGAATTAACTATTATTTGATATATTGGTTGAAATTATTTAGTCCCCGAGACGTTTCGTTACAGGGAAAGGTGGCGGCGTTGGTGAAGAAGTAAAGGGAGAAACGGCCTTGTTATTTATTTATTTATTTATTTATTTATTTATTTATATATTGAGAAAGGCGACGGAAATAACGAAAAATTGTTGTATGGATATAACAAAAATTATGAAGGTATTGGTGAGCAGCGAGACCCACTGTTTCATAATTATTTCTTATACAGTGTACGAGAGTTTCGCAACTTCACCACCAGCCTCTCACTCTCCCTCTCTCTTCCCAGCACCAGTGTGAGAGAACACACTACCCTTACCAAACACCGCATTGACCAATATAGCCTTCATTAACTTGCATTACTAACAATAAATGCCTTTCAGACCCCAAGCGCTTGTTTGAGGTAGAATAATAATAAGCAAATGACGTTCAAGACGTATTTTAGCGATATGACAACAGTGTATGGCTGGCCAGTTGGTGGCTGGAGACGTGTGGAGAGGTAGGGGTGAGAGACGGAGGAGGGGGAGATTTCATAATAGGGTAAAAGTCCAGGGTTAAAGAGTATAATTCTAGGCCTTAGCAACCTCCCCTGTCTTCTGGTGGCGGCGGCTGCAGGCGTCTCCTGAAGGTGGATGCTCGTATAGGGTTTCAACAGATTCTCGACCACATCGCCTACGGTAGACCCCCACGCCCCGCCGGTTCTGTTTATATCTGCCATTTTAAATTCGTTACCAAAGATATATAGATTTGTTTATATACATTTATTTATACACATCTTCCTGAATGTATTAATAACATCTTGTGTAATTTATGGTATGTAATTATAACGATGAGTGTTTTGTAAATATAAATAATAAAGGAATCAATAGGGAAAAGTATTTATCTTATAAATTTTATGGATTTTTGTATAACCTAACATGATATGACGTCAGTACCATGTGGTTCATTAGGCTTTGGAGTATTGTAATTAAAATTGAAGTATTGAAGACAAACAATAGTTCCCCACCATAAAAAATAATAGCCAACTTTTTTTTTTAATTAACTTCGGAAACCTTGAAATATTGGTTCATTGTCTTAAGTTGTTGATAATTTCTTTGGTGTTTTGTTCCTTGTGTTTGAGAAGTCTGGTTGTTTTGGTGAATTCTCTATAATTAACCAATAGATTGAGTTGTTTTTAAGTTTGTTGTTTTGATTTTTGTCTTAAGAGAAACTGTGGTTGTCTTGTAAAAAAAAATCCTTATGGCTGAGATATTCTTATTTTGTCTTGGGGGAGAAATGTGAGTGATTTAGTTAGGAGAATATTACATTACAACATTTCATTGTCTTAAGAAAAATCTACATTATAATTTCATCTTGGCAAAAAATCTGGGTTAAATTTTTAGTCGTCTAGTAGAATGTGGATTAAAATTTCACTTGTCTCAGAAGAAAAATTATCGAATCTTTTTAAGTGTTCCTGAGTTTGAGGGTCTTGGTTAAAGTTCTGTTGGTCTTGAGACGCTCCTTATTAAAAGTCCAGTACTGTTGTGTTGTGGTCGTAGAGAAGAGGAAGGAGGGGAGGGGGGGGGAAGGGAGGGACCTGATAACTTCCTCCTGTTCATTGAAGTCTCTCGTGTCTGCCCGGTAAATGGCTCAGCTCAGCCTTGTTTCCCTTATCTCTTGGGGAGGAGGATGATGGTGGTGATGAGTTTTTCTTTTATTAATATAATTAGCTAATTCAGTTACTTATTTTGGATTTTGGTTGTAACTTTGGTTGATTTATTGTATTTTTTTATTGTCTGGTTGTGGACTTGATCTTATTGTTCTCTGTGATGAGTTTTTTAAATCTACCTTCGCCGTTAAGTTCACCTCGCATTAGTGCATGATGACGTCACACGTGGAAAACCGTGACCTAAGCCCAGGAAGTGATTGTAGAATTGTAAAACGTTTCTTTGTCGTTTGTTTACGTTGTTACAGTGCACGGTGGTCCTCGTGACACAATAAACGTTGCTCGGTCCTCCGCTCTTGTCAGTACGCATCCACCATGGCCGCCGCCGGGAGTGGTACCCAGCTAGCTGTTTCGTTCTGGGTTTGTCTTCATTCGCTCTGTGTGTGTCGTTGGTCTTGGAGAACCCGGGATCATTATTAGAGGATCTTTCTTCCACTGTGGAGAATGATTATAAAGTTATGACTAAACTTACTCTATTCAAATACGAAGTTTATTCTTCACACATTTGGCAACTCGTATTTACCATCTGCCGACAACGCTGTCAGGGCTACCAACTTGAACGATGATTGTAGTTCACTTTTTTTTTAGATGGTTTCGGGAAATGGCAACGTGGTAATGATTTAGTTACGGAACTTTATTGGCGGCTTTTGTGGTTTGAGGCTTAGGGCCTAATTAAGCCGTATTTTACAGCAGTTTTACGGCGCCCGGTAATTATTGTGGCGGATACTAAAGCAGGGGTACCCTCCCTCAGGAATCCCGTAGGTAAACTTGAAGATGTATCTCGCGTCTTACAAGATACTAGACCGCTTCACTTGCTCTCGTTACTGTGTCGGATCCACGTGATTGGGAAGTTTCGGGAGATGGGTAGCGATTAACTGGTTGAAATGACGATGGCTGAGACGTTGTTGTGTGGTGGTGGAGTGATGGGTGTTGAGAGCCTGTGCCGAAAACAAGGACCCGCCCTTGTTATATAATATTCATTTGGTTCTTTTTTCTTTCTTTCTTGCTTTCATTTCTTGTCTGTAATTTATTGTGTTTGTGCTTCCTGAAAAAATAAAACACGTTAGCTCATTATTTGTTATAGCATGAGACCTGTTTACATGGCTGTAATCACTTTACCTAACACGGCAGCGAGTTAGTTGTGAAGTGTGACTCATTTTGACGGTAATGGTGATGGCATCCTCACTGAAAGGCGTTGTACCGGTAGTTCTTCTTTACGTTACAACGCCCATAAGTGTGGATGGAATATCGACTTGGTTGTAGTGAACAGATGCCTTGGTGGCGACTTGACATAAACCAGAGGCGGATGAATCAAAGAACATTACTCAGTCTTAAAAGCAATGGATAAAACCGCAGGAGCATTGGATAAAAATAAAGAATATTTGATAAACTATAATTATAAATCATTGAAAATAGCCTTAGGAATATTAAACAAAAAAAAAACACGAGAGAACTTATATAATCTTGAAAACACTTTATTCTTGTAAAAGTTTGATAATAATTTGAAATCATTGACTAGAAAACTTTCAGAACAATATGCCACGAATCCACAAGAAAACGGAATAATATATTTAGAACGCATGACAAAATATTAAGAAAATTTGGCTCTTTAGGGAAAAAAAATATATAACCTTTATAAAATTTTATGAACTCCCTAAAAAATTTTAAGCCATGAAATAAATTACCAAGATCTTAAGTAATATTAATAACACCTTGAGAATACTTAATAAAACCCCGAAGAAAATGACTGAAACCTTAGGAGCATAAACACCCACTTCTGCCCTCTTAAGTGACGACTGCTATCAGGTTCACACGTACCTCTTACATACCACTTGGGTTTCCCCTTACTGGCCTCCCATTCATGTGGTCCCCTCGTGTCTCCCCTTCCTCCCTTTACCCCTCCTAACCTCCCCTTGTGTGGCTGGCTATTCAACCCTCAGAGCCTCGGGGTCCATTGAAGGCGGCCCCAGTCTCTCCCCTTGGCGGACTCCAGGGTTTTGGGGGGGCACCGCCTTGGATACCACCTACTGCTATTGCTACTGCTTCGACTTCTGCTACTATTATTACTATTTACTACTATTACTTACCACTACCATTACTATTACTGCGATTAGTATTACGTCTTACTATTACTATTATTTACTACTATTACTTACTATTACTACTACTACCATTACTATTATTTACTACCACTATTACTTACTTACTACTACTACTACCATAAACAAATTCTCACTTTACGTGTCTTTTTCGGGGTTTACCTTGTGAGAGATGGAATATTTTACCCCGAATTTAAATCTTACATAATATTTTTTCTTCTTTCTGTCTTTTAACAAACACAAGTGACACCGTCTGTTATATCACGGGTTTGGTCAGGTGTTTGCATTTTTTTCTTTCTTTCTTTTGTTTATTCTGGATAGTTTTGTTTACACTCAGTTGTTGGTTTACATCCTGGGAAGTATATTCAAGTGTTTAGTTTACTCAGCTGACTGTCAAATGCCTTCCCTTAATGTTCACCATCTCCCTTCATATCTCCGGCCTGGAACCGTGAACCGTGGGATTATCTTCCTCGCTCCCCTCTCTTTCTCTCTTTCTTTCTCTCTCTCTCTCTATATATATATGTATCCCCCCTCCCCCCTTCTTTACCTCCCCTCCTTTTTCTCCCCTTCTTCCCCTCCGCCCCTCCTTTCCTTTGTGGTGGTGTAGGGACCTTTTCCAATCCTTCTTTTCTCCCTCTTTTGCTTCCAGAGGCTGTTTCGTCTCGTGTGTTCTGTTCCTCTTCGTTTCTATGGCTTTTTTCTCTTTCATTATCTGTGTTTATTGTTTGTTATAAGATTAATTATTGGTATAGGTTTTAATGTCGTTAAAGGGGTCATCACATAGACGTGGGTGATTATACGTACTTAGTTGAGGAGCCAGGAGTGTACAAGTAGAGTGTACAGGTAAAGTTTGCAGGTGGAGGTGTACAGATCATGCGTAGATAGATTGTACTGTACTGGTAGAGTTAAGATGTTTATCTACCCGTATACTGGTACTCACCTAGGTGGGTAAGTTGCGTCGTCTCCCCCACGACCTCTCTGGTGTTACTCCTCTACCCTCACCTTCCTTACTGGATCGTTAATTTACCGCCCCCATCTTCCCCAGGGGGCGTGCATGTTGTCCTTTCTGTTTCGTCCCCGCAATTACTCCTTTCCTTCTACGTTGTAATGGGTTTGTTGTCACCGTGTAATGCCTTAGTTTAACTGGGTTTATTTTCACCGTGTACTGCCATAGAGTTGTTTATTCTCACGTGGCCATTATCAGAGCTTCAGTGTTAAAGAGGGATAATAGAGGAGGACTTGAGCAATTCCTAGAGTTTGGTGAGGGTGTGTAGAGGCCCCCAGGGTCGGGCGGAGACACGTACCCACCAGCAGCTGCTCCAGCCCTGTAACCTTGACCACCAGACCCACACCACGTGCTCTTCCTTCTCTCCCAAGCAGGAGGTGCTCCTCGTGGCAACAATCTATTCTCTCTCTCTCTCTCTCTGTTAGTGTCTTTCTCTCAGCTGGTCTGTGGCTGTGAACACCTCCTCGGGTAAACCACGTGTTCTCTCACCCAGCCTCTTCTCCTCACTTTACCTAGAATATAATGTCGGTTCATAGAGCTCAAGCTTCGGACGCTGTGATTAGTCAAGTGTTTCAGGAACTTGAGTCTTGTAGTAAGAGTTGTGGCCACCAGCTGAGTGACGTAACTCTTCAAAGACATAATATTTATCTCGGAGACGATGGTTAAGACTAACGGATCATTACGTTGGTTAAATGATGACGTGTTGTAATTGTAGCAGCTGTAGCTAGAGACGCCATCTTTGTAACAGCATATGGAAACTTATTCATTGTTTATAAATACAATAGCGCCATCTAGCTGACCAAACCACATAGGCTACCTGACAAAGGCTTCAGCAAGAGGTAAATAGAACAGAGTGAAAGACAAAGACTCATACAGTTATAGAAGCAGAAAATATTAACAGTGGATGAAAATTACCAAAAAATATCCAAGAATGGTGGAGTGGTTAGTAGTTGATGAGGAATTGTGGTAGATTGGTTAGTAGATGATGAGGAATTGTGATAGATTGGTTAGTAGGTGATGAGGAGTTGTGGTAGATTGGTTAGTAGTTGATGAGGAATTGTGGTAGATTGGTTAGTAGATGATGAGGAATTGTGGTAGAGTGGTTAGTAGATGATGAGGAATTGTGGTAGATTGGTTAGTAGTTGATGAAGAATTGTGGTAGAGTGGTTAGTAGATGATGAGGAATTGTGGTAGATTGGTTAGTAGATGATGAGGAATTGTGGTAGAGTGGTTAGTAGATGATGAGGAATTGTGGTAGATTGGTTAGTAGTTGATGAGGAATTGTGGTAGAGTGGTTAGTAGATGATGAGGAATTGTGGTAGAGTCTACGGTAAATGAAGCCAAAAGTGAGTATAAGATTTCCAGGTTTGGTTGTATCGATGTTTCAGAGGTGGGGCTGGTGAGGGAGGGAAGGAGGTTGAGTGAGAAGGAAGGTAGGAGCAGTGAGGGAAGGAAGGAAGGAAAGGAGGTTGGTGAGGGAAGGAAGGAGAGCTTAGTGAGGGAAGGAAGGAAGGAGGGGGAGGGTGAGCCTGGTGAGGAAGGATGGAGGGAGGGAAGGATTGGCCTGGTGAGGGAAGGATGGAGGGAGGGAGGAAGGAGGTGAGCCTGTGGTGAGGAAGGGGAGTGAGCTTAGTGAGGGAAGGAAGGAGGGAGGGAGGGAGTCTGGTAAGGGAAGGACGGAAGGAGCCTGGTGAGGGAGGGAATTCGTCCTCGTCTTGTGATCAGTCTGGCTCCTAGCAGCTGTCTTCGCCATCTGCCCTGCTTGGGTGGGGGGTGTCTCCTTCCCCCCTCCCCTACCTCCGTGTGTGGGGGGGTTGAGTAAGAGTGTGTATTAGTTTGTGTGTGTGTGTGTTGCTTTCGTGCGCACAACGCATGAGTGATTGTATGTTTGAATGGAGTAATTGAGCAAGGGTGGGAGTATCTGCGTACGTCACTATATCTACATATCAGCACTGTGTATATATATATATATATATATATATATATATATATATATATATATATATATATATATATATATATATATATATATATATATATATATATGTGTGTGTGTGTGTATGAGAGTAGAGTTTGTGGGGCACGAATCATTAACTTTGTCCCCTGCAGTAAGGAGCTGTTTGCTTAAGCGTGACTCCGTCTATAAGTGTGTGTGTGTGTGTGTGTGTGTGTGTGTGTGTGTTCCCGCGCGCCGTCCAGATGATTAAGAGAGGCCAGTGGCGGGCCACAAGAACGCCAGAGTTTCCGGTGTCCTGTCCAGAGAAACTGATATTTTTTCTTCGACTCGGCAATGATGGGTGGCTAGCAGGGCAGGTGGGGACTGGCAGGGTAAGTGGCTCTCTGGGTGACTGGCAGGGTAGGTGGATGACAGGGTGTGGTAGGTGGATACCCGGGTGGTAGGTTAGGTGTGTGGCAGAGTAGGTGGATGGCAGGGTAGGTGGGTGGCAGGGCAGGTGGGGGGGTGGTGGTGGTCGTAGCCTCCTGGGAGTTAATTGATAGTTTGAGGCGAAGTTATTGTTATTATCATGGTCTATATTAGCGTTATTATTTATGTTATTATTTATTATTATTTTGATTATGGTTGTTGTGATATTATTATTATTATTATTATTATTATTATTATTATTTACTGACGTTGTTGTTGTTTATTCTGTTTTTGAGTTCTGCTGTACAATAAGATCAGCTAAGAGGAATGAAGCTGTATTATAAGGTTGAATGTGTGTGTATAATGCATCGTGTATCTCATGGGTGTGTGAGTGTATAAATTGCAGTCTTGTGGTTGGTGTATTTCTTTGTGCGGTGATTGGTGTATTTCTGTGTGTGTGTGTGTGTGTGTGGTGATTGGTGTATTTCTTTGTGTGTGTGTGGTGATTTGGTGTATTTCTTTGTGTGTGTGGTGATTGGTATTAAACCCTGGCAGGTGATTGGTCTAGGTTCCAATCACTCCAGTTAATGTTGAGCTTCGGGCCACCACTTACGTAATAGTGAAGGGGGTCTGGGGGTAGGGGGGATGTGAGGGAGGGAGGGAAAAGGAGAGAGAAGGGGAAGGAGGGAGGAGTTAGGGAAGGGAGAGAAAGAAAGAGGGGAGGAGGAAGCCAGTGTTGGAGTTTTGCGTTATTGCTGTGCCGTGGCAGTGGAAGTCCTACCATTGTGTAGGTGCAGAAGGGGGAGGGAGGAGGTAGGAAGGAAGGGGGGAGTAGGAAGGTTAGGGGAAGGATTTTTTTGGAGAAATGAGGTTTTAGGAAATGTGGAGAGTAGGTAGAGGTGGGGGTGTAGGAGGGGCGGTGGGGGGTGTGGGAGGGTGGTGGGGTGGGAGTTGGTGGGGTGTAGGAGGGACGGTGGGGGATGTGGGAGGGGGACAGTGGGGGTGGGTGGGGTCATGGGAGGGACGGTGGGGTGTAGGAGGGACGGTGGGGGTGGTGGGGGTGTGGGAGGGACGGTGGAGGGGGTGTGGGATGGGAGGGTAGTGGGGTAACAGGGGGGTGGTTGCTGGAGGCCATTGTTGAGGTTGAGCCTTGATTTATTTTTATTCCATTCATTCGTGCATTCGTGTCCCAAGAGGATGTTGGGCCACCTGTGGTGGGGGGTAGGGGAAGAGGTGTAGGAGGTACAGAGGGGGTGGAGTGGTGGGGGAAGGGGTGTAGGAGGTACGGAAGGGGGTAGGGGAAGGGGAATGATGGTTGATTAGTTGATTGCTTGATTGTTTATATGGAATGCAGTTGATTGGTGGGTATCGCGGTGGTATTGGTTGGCAGGGGAGGATATGGGGAGGTGGAGGGGAAGACATGGTGGGGGAGGAGGAGGGGAAAGGATGCAAATAAGGGTGTTGAAGGGAGAATAGGATGAAGGGGGTGGGAGGAAGGGGTTGAGGGGGAGGTAGAGGACAATAGGAACAACCTCCCCCTCCCAGCCTAACCACCTTGATCTGTCTCTCTGTTTATCTAGTTATCATTGTTTTCCATTACACTCACTCGTTTCCACCTCCCATATCCCATCCCTCTTTTGGCCCCCCCCCCATTGCCTCCTCCCCCATTGCTTCCCCCCTCACCTCCCTCTTTTCTTCTCTCTTCTTCGTCTCTCTCATCTCTCCATGTTTCCTTGTGTTTGGTTGTAGTTGTGAAAATTATGTCTTGTTCAGCTGGTCCAAAGTTGTGTTGTGGTTAGTTTAGGGCGTAGGACACCCAGGGTGGCTGGTGTCTCTTGTTTGTGTTACCGAGCTGGCATTCTTGAACCACTGCTGGAGCATGAGCAGGAGAAGGGTAAGGAGAAGGAGGAACAGCAACAGCAGAAGGAGTAGAAGGAGTAGGACGGACAGCAGCAGCAGCAACAACAGGGGGGGCCCCAGAGGCTATATGAAAGGTGACTGGCCAGGCCACTTGTTCATCCAGTCATCACCACGCTACACTACCCGCCTACTCGCCACTCTCCTCCACTCCTTTATTCTCCTCCTCCACTCACTACTCTTTCGTTCTCTACTCCTTAGTTTATCACCACCACTCACACCCCCCCCAGAACACTCGCCTCTTAGCACCACTCTGCACACCGCCTGACTCTCGAGGCTCCACTTGTCAAGCAGCTGTAAGACGCCATTATGAGGGCCCTGTGACAACCTGCCGAGGAACACCTGTTGTTTACTTAGTCCCCAAAAGAGTCGATGTGGACTTACTCTTCCAGGGGTGACTAGTCGAATGGTCCCTTCCCAATCTTCCCAGGTCCAGATTTTACCCCAAACTTCAGGGCTTCATTCTTATTGGTCTCGTGTCTTAATGGGCCCTGGTCGTAAAGGAGCCTAATTCCAATGGTTTGTGGTATGTTGGGGGTTATTGGGAAGGGGTCCTGTTTAAATTATAATCTCTTTGGTGCAGGGGCCGGTGACCTTTTGCTGCGTCTGGTTGGGACCTGATGTTGGTGTGATGGTTTAATTCTGCTTAGTTGGTGTGTGTGTGTGTGTGTGTGGGGGTGTGTGTGTGTGTGTGTGTGTGTGTGTGTGTGTGTGTGTGTGTGGGAGTTGAGTGTGTGGGTAAGGGCTATTGTTGTGTGTGCATACATGTGTGTGTGTGTGTGTGTGTGTGTGTGTGTGTGTTGACCACCAGACACCAACTTGCACCAATCCTTAGGCCGTCTTGCTCTTCCTTTTAAACATCTCCCCAAATGTCCACCGATTTATTGAAACTCACCCGACGAAACCATTTGTGTGTGTGTGTGTGTGTGTGTGTGTGTGCGTGTGCGTGCTGTGTATCAAGTTTTGGGCGTGTGATGGAACTCCCATAATGCCTTGAGGTAAACAAACGGTGACGTATTAGTTCAGCTCTCATGATTGATATAAACCTGTCTGTCTGTCTGTCTCTCTGTCTGTCTGTCTGTCTGTCTGTCTGTCTATTCATTTATGTCTGTATGTCTCTATTTATTTATTTATTTATTTATTTATTTATTAATCAATCTATTTATGCGTCTGTCTGTCTCGCTCTACTTACCGATCTTAATCTGTCTGTCTGTCTGTATTTACCCATTTTGATCTGTCTGTCTGTCTGTCTGTCTGAGTGGTGGTGTGTTCAAGTGATAAGAGGGAGAGGTGTGGAGAGGTGTGGAGAGGTGTGGTTCATCAGGCAGTTTGTTTATGATAACGGCAGCCGATAAACTCTTTAGGGGCGATAAGACACTCGAGTAGTAACACTTAAAGGCGGAGTGCTGTCAGGCGCTTCCGTTTGTTGTGAGGGCGAGGTGTGGTGGTGTGGTGGTGTAGTTCTTTGGGTGGTTGGTGGGGTGTGGTAGTGTGATGGTGTGGTGGTGTGTGTAGGTGTGTGGTGTGTGGTGTTATTGTTTTGTGGTGGTGTGTATGGTGTGTGTAGTGTGGTGTGGTTTGGTGTGTTTGGAGTGTGGTGTGGTGTAGTGTGGTGTGGTATGGTGAAGTGTGGTGTGGTATAGTGTGGTGGTGGAAAGATTACCGAAAGTATGTTCTTGATTTTTATTTTAATTCCTGTCTTTTTTTTCTTTTTTTTTTAGAGCGTCAAACCTTTTATTTATGACCGTAATTCCTGATCATTAACCTGAGCAGGTATGTGTTCAGGTCGCTGGTCGTGTTATTAATGTCCTCATCAATTGTGTAAAGTCTTATGTAAGCTTATACACATGGGAAAAAAATACGTTGTTTTTATATAGGATGGACTGGAATACGGTAATCTTAGTCTCTAGATACACATAGTAAAAAAAAAGTATGTTGTTTTTTTATATAGGATGGACAAGAATATCAAAATTTCATCACTTGATACACAAAGGAAAAAAAATGTTTATTTTATATAGGATGCACTAGAGTACCAAAATCTCATCACTTGATACACAGACGAAAAAATTCAAAACCAAATCCTCAGTTATGCATTATGTACACCTCATTATCCCGGGTCTGCATGGTTGTATCCGGGTAGGTGATGGTATACCCGCTGCTTTAGACATCAAGAACCCGGTACCCAGTGTCCTATACGAGGAGGAGGGTGAGTCATGCAGTGATTACGTCTTGACATGTCCAAAACCTCGGTGTAATTAAGAAAAAATTTGTCATGACATTCCGACACAAACGAGGTGAATTTTTTATTTAGGAGGTGAAAGGAGGTGGCAGAAACCAGGGGAGAGAGGGAGGGAGGAAGGAGAGGTGAAAGAAGAGGGAGAGTGGAATAGAAAGAGTAAGGGAGGGAGATGGTGGAACAGGGGTGGTGTGTGAGGTGTCAGTGTGTTGTCAACCAGACTAGCATAAATGGTGGTGTTAATTGGTGTGGTATGTGCAGGAGGAGTGAGGCAGCGTGTAACAGGTGTCGTGGTGTCAGCTGTGAAGGCGGGGTCGTCCACATCACCACCACCACTACCAGCAACTCAGAAACGCAACATAATTTGTTCGCCCGTGAGACGTACGAGTAAACCTCCTCTCCCCTCCCCTCCTCTCCTCCCTCCCTCCCTCCCTCTCCCTCCTCCCCTCCTCCCTCCCCTCCCTCTCTCCCTCCCTCTCCCCCTCCCCTCCCCTCCGTCCCTCCCTCTCCGTCCCCTCCCTCTTCGCCCCCTCCCTCATCTACCTTCTCGTAGCGTGTCTGTGTTATGGGTGTTTGTCTGTCTGTCTGGCAGGTCTGTGTATTTAAGCGTGTAATGGTCAGCATGCTCGCCTCGCAAGCGAGCGGACCCAGGTTCGATCCCCGGGCATGGTGAAACTATGGGGAAGTTTCTTTACGCCATTTGCCTCTGTCTACCCAGAAAGTAACTGGAAACCTGGATGTTAATCAATGTGCGGATCGTGTTCCGGGGTAAGGGTTAACTAGTGCAGTTGGCGAGTTGTCCGGTCTTCTCGGACTATTCCTTGACACTGGGCCATACATCTGGTTAACTCAGGGTGTGGTTGTTGTTGTTGGCGACAGCTTCTACACCTTAAACAAATTCACGCCCAGGTGGCCCTATATATGGCCAGCATCTTCGATCGCGAGGGACAACCATTATTATATTTATTTAACCGTTACACTGATTCGGTATTCCTTCAAGAATGCAAACACTGAGTCAGTACTTTGTCTGTGACTTCCTGTAGTCGCACACACACACACACACACACACACACACATATTAGTTAGTTTTCGTTATGCTCAGACGGAAACTGTGTCAATAGATGAGGTTCTCTGAGATTTGAGAGTAAATATTATTACATTTCTTGTATGGCGTAGCTGTCTGTAGCGATTAGATGGAAATTTGGAGTGTTGAGTAGAGTTTTGGTCGTAGGTGAGGGAGTGTGTGGAGGGATGTGGTGGATTAAGTGTCATATAGGTAAGTGTTGAAGTAAGGCTTAGTAGGGTGTTCAGTGCTAAGGAGTGAATCAAAAGGTGTAGGTGTAGTGGTGATGATGGGCTGTGAAGGATAGGGGTGAGGGAGGAAAGGTAGGGTGTCAGGATGGGGGCTGGTAGGGAGGAAATGGGCGGGTGAGGGCTTGAGGGAGGGAAGGGGAAGGGTGGTGGGGGACTTACAGGTGAGGGGTGCCAGAGTGACGCCAGCAACACTCACCTCACCGCCACTGTACCATCATCGCTACCAACTTCCCCACTCGTTTCCGCCCGCCACGGATGTCCGACCTGATGTATTGTTTGGAATTGTTATCATATACGCGTTGTTGTGTATGACGTTGCTCTTCGTTATAATGCTAGACGGGGTTTCCCTCACGTAGCGTCATTGACCAAATTGTGGATAGTGGGTGTCCCAGATCCCGTATTGCGTGTGTGGTTACGAGTCATGCCCTAGTCCGCGCGCATCACATGACCCCTAGCCCACTTGTCATGCCAGAGAGTAAACGTGTTAGGTTTTTTTTTAGTGTTGGGTTAAACCAGAGACTGTGATAAAATTTGATGTACTTCAAGACAAGATAATAATAATAATAATAATAACAATAATAACATTTATAACAACAATAACAACAATAATAACAAGAACAATAATAATAATAATAATAATAATAATAGACATTTAAAAATCAATCTTTACATGAGATCTTAAGTGAGTCAGTCAGACCAGTTAGAAGAAAAAAAAAAATTAAACTATAAGGAATTGAACCCTTTAGGAGTAGGATACCAACACACTTAGAGGCGTTTATGAAACCTGAATATAGAGAACCGTAGGATTTGTAGGACTCTTGTGGGTTGTGTAAAAGGATCTGTACTTGTAGACTGTATTGGTGACTGTCTCGTTAGTTGGCTGTGACTGTTGAGTGTTTAGGAGTGGTGGTAGTGACTGGTTAGAGAATGGGTGACTGGTTAATGAATGTTTACTAACTGGGTAGTGACTGGTAAGTGACTGTTTACGCTCAATAAATGGGGATTAATTAATTAACTGTAAAATCACGCGATAACTAAATAATGAATGAGTGGTTAATGAAGGAGTGACTGGGTACTGACTGGTTAGTGAGTGGATAGTAACTGTTGGGATAATCAACCGCCCCCCCATCTCTCCCCCATCCTAGTCTGTCTGTCTGTAATAATAGCCCCCAAGTGATCAATATCTATACACTACTCAGGTGTTAGCCAAAGCAGGTGTGTGTATGGTGATGTATGGTGGGAGAGAGTATGGTGGTGGTGCTGTATGGTGGAAGTGTATGGTGGTAGGAGAGTGTATGGTGTGTATGACAGTGTGTATGATGGTGCTATATCTATGGTGGTAGTATGGTGATGTGTGTGATTGTTTTTTATGGTGCACCGGAGAGAGAGAGTGTGGTGTTCTATGTATGGGATGGATAGAATGGTGTGTGTGTGTGTGTGTGTGTATGATGGTTGTTGCTGGATAGATTAGTACAGATCTTGTTGTTGTTGTTGTAAATGTAGTGCCTTCCTTCCTCCCCTCCTTCTCCCCTCCTTCCTCCCCCTCCCCTTCCCTTTCAAATCATCCTTCTCCTAGTTTCTTGTTCTCTTCTTATTCTCATCCTTCTCCTCTTCCTCCTTTCTCCTTTTATCTTCTCTTTGTTGCCCCCCCTTTCCTCCTCTCTTTCTTCTCTCCTTCCAATCCTATTTTTCTTCTCTTTCTCTCCTTTCCTTTCCACCTTTCTCTTTCTCTCCTTTCTCCTCTCCTCCCCCACACACACACACCTGTATTGATTACTGGCCTACAGGTGTTAGGTGTAGTGTGTGAGGAGAACACATATGTGGACATAACCTCAGTCTACCACACCATTACCACCACTGCTGCCACCACTACTCCGCTACCACAATTACCACCTACCCACTACCACACACTACTACCACCACCCTAACCATGAAAAAGATGGTGGTAGTTCGAGACAATAATAGTGTGGTTGAGTGAGTGATGGTGGTAGTGGGAGTGATGGTGGTAGTGGGAGTGGGAGTGATGGTGAGTGGTGAGGTGATGATGGTGGTAGTGAGAGTGATGGTGGTGGTGGTGATGGTGGTGGTAGTGAGGGTGGTGGTAGTGAGAGTGATGGTGGTGGGAGGATGGTGGTAGTGAGAGTGATGGTGGCTGAGTGAGGATGGTGGTAGGGGAGAGGGTGGTGGATGGTGGTAGTGAGAGGGGTGGTGATGGTGGGAGTGATGGTGGTGAGAGGGGGTGGTGATGGTGGGAGGATGGTGGTAGTGAGAGTGATGGTGGCTGAGTGAGTGATGGTGGTGGAGAGGATGGTGGTAGTGGGAGGATGGTAGGGAGTGATGGTGGTAGTGGGAGTGATGGTGGTAGTGGAGAGGGGTGGTGGTAGTGGGAGATGGTGGTAGGGAGGATGGTGGTAGTGGGAGTGATGGTGGTAGTGGGAGTGATGGTGGTAGGATAGTGGTAATGAGAGGGGTGGTGGTGAGAGAGAGGGGTGGTGGTAGGAGTGATGGTAGTGAGAGCGATGGTGGTAGTGGGAGTGATGGTTGTGGTGAGAGTGATGGTGGGTAGTGAGAGTGATGGTGGTGGTGATAGTGGTAGTGAGTGGTGGTGGTAGTGAGAGTGATGGGTGGTAGAGGGAGTGATGGTGGTAGGTGTTAGTGTAATCAGCTGTTCAGTGGGGCTGCTGGTGCTGGTAGCGGGTGGCATACATTTTAATCTATTTACTTCTCTCTCTTTCTCATACCTGGTGTTTGTCAAAGAACGAAATATACTCATACACTGCATACAGCCATACACCATATGTGTTTTGTCCAGAATATACTGTACATACATACTGGGCGTGTATGGACGTTGGGGCCAATATGGACGGCTGGAGTATGGGGGAGGGGGGAGTTGTATACATTATACCTGGAACATCTGTGGCAGGTGTCCTTGATGTGTGTGTATTATTATTATTGTTACTATTACTATTATTGTTACTATTATTATTATTATTATTTATTATTATTATTATTATTATTATTATTATTATTATTATTATTATTATTATTTTAGAGCAGTTCATCCACGGTGTGTTTGAATATCAGAACATAAGAACGAAGGAAACTACAGTCAGCCTATTGACCCATACAGTCCCGTTTACACCCAACCCCTATCGCTCATATATCCATCCAACCTATATTTGAAGCTACCCAGCGTATTCGAGTTAATGATGATGTTTGATCATTAATCCACCAATCCACTACTCTTATTTCCAAACCATTGCTACGAGTTCGCTAGGATATATATATTATTTTTTATATTTCAGATCGTGTAAGTAATAATGTTTGTGATGAGTAATGAAAAAAATATATATTTCGTAGGAGTCAAGTGTTAAACGCAAGAGTGGGTAATAATTGTTAATGGGGTCTTATAAGTAACGTTTAATGACGTCTTATGAGTAGTGTTTAATGAGGTCTTATGATTAAGGTTTAATGGGGTCTCATGAACACTAAACCCTATACACAGGTCAAGCCTTTTAGGACCCACATTGAAGTTATAGTGAGTTTTATTTAACCTTTTAACGCCAATTGTACCGTGGTGTTTGAGGCGCTACCAACTGCTCCAGTATTGTGTTGCAGCTGCTGAAAGGCCACGAAAACAGCAGTAACAATAACAGCAACAGCAGCCATAGGTCGGAAGTGGGTAACCGCAGCAACAAATAGTTACGTAGTGTTAATGGCCGTCTGTTGACTAGTTAGTTGAGGGAAGGAGGAAGGGAAGGAAGGAGAGGGGGTGGGGAGAAGGAGAGAGGAAAGGAGGAGGAGGAGGAGGAAGAAGGAGAGAGGGAGGGGAGGAAAGATGAAGGGGTAAGAAGGAAGGTATATAGGAAAAGAGGACGGGAAGGGTGAAGGAAAGAACAAGGGAAGGATTGAGCGAAGGAGGAAGGAAAAAAGAAGGAAGGAAGGAGGGAGGGAGGGACGGACTACTATGAATAGGGTAAAGTCATTGTTACAGTTTTCACATTTAAGTGATAAGTTCAAGCCAGTGTGTGTGTGTGCGCGCGTTTACGGGGAGTTTGAGGCAGGGAGGGAAGGAGGTGGGGGGTTGACGATGATGGGGGCGGGTGAGGGGAATGGGCGTGGGAAGTGTACGAGAGGGTGGGGTAGTGCAGGCGAGGGAAGGTGAACTGAGGAAACACCTGCCTGATCCCCTCTATATACTAAATGGGTCTAAAAACGCTACTAGGGGTCTCTCTCTCTCTCTCTCTCTCTCTCTCTCTCTCTCTCTCTCTCTCTCTCTCTCTCTCTCTCTCTCTCAAGGGTTAACAAGCATCTAACATGACTTTTAAACACCTGAAAGACAATATAACAATAAGTGTTCAGCTACAGGTGTGTGGAGACTCACTATATAATAGGTAAAAAGGTTCTCTTGTCGTCATAACTGAATTATCACAAATATCACCGATTGTCTGATGGATTACCTCTGTATTCCTGTACTGTATTATGAGTACCTTTCTGTATTGTATTGTCATTTATTGTATTTTGTAGTGTTGTATTTTTATTGTTTTTATATCGTGGTGGGATCACCTGAAGATTAATTACCTAGTGTGAGTGTGGTGTAGGAGTGTAGTGTAGTGTAGTATAGTGGATAGTGTAGTGTAGTATGATGGATAGTGTAGTGTAGTATGATGGATGGTGTGGTGTGGTGTGGTGTACTGTGGTGTGGTGTGGTGTAGTGTACCGTTCTTCGTCGTAATCAAGCACTGGTTTTGGGGGAAGACTTTGAGGATTGCGTCAAGTAAGAGGGACTGGCAGAAGGAGGGGGGGGTGGTAAGGGCAGGTCAAGACAGGTAAAGCCGGACACGGGGGCGGAGGAGGGGTGAGGGGGATAGCGGAGGGGGGGGGGAAGGGAGAGTAATGCCACAGAGACAAAAGGAGGAGGAGGAGTCAGCAGGTCAGCTCTGCAGGGAGCTCAGGTCATTCAACAGGTCACCTTGTGTGAGGTCCTCGGGCAGCAAGTTCAGTCAGAATCCTTGTGTGTAGTCAGTTTGGTCAGAATCCAGTTTTAGTGTGGTGGGTCTGTGGGGTCTGTGGAGGGAATGTAATTGGGTTGTGGAGGTGTGTGGTGGGTTGTGAAGGTGTGTGGTGGGTTGTGAAGAGGGTGTGTGGTGCTGGGTCTGTGGGGAATGTGGTGGGTTGGGGAGGTGTGTGAGTGGGTTGTGGAGGTGTGTGGTGGGTTGTGAGAGTGTGTGGGTAGGTCTGTGGGGAATGGTGGGTTGTGGAGGGGTGTGTGGTGGGTTGTGGGTGTGGTGGGTTGTGGAGGTGTGTGTGGTGGGTTGTGGAGGTGTGGGAGTAGGCTGTGGGTGTGGTGGGTTGGCTGGAGGTGTGTGGTGGGTTGGAAGTCTTTGGAGGTGTGTGGTGGGTCTTAGAGGTCTGTGGTGGGCTGAGATCTGCAGTGGGTTGTGGAGTGGGCTTTGGAGGTGTACGGTGGGTTGTAGAAGTCTGTGGTGGGCTGTGAAGGGGTGAGAGGTGGTGGGTGAGGTTCTGTACTGTATGTATATTTTCATGACTTGTTGACACTTTTGTTTTGTTTGCGAGTCTCTCTCTCTCTCTCTCTCTCTCTCTCTCTCTCTGCAAAAGTAGCAATTAGCAGCAGTAGCAATTATAACAGTAAAGCATCAACAGGAGCACGTCAGTAACAGAAGCGTAAGGTGTGTGTGTGTGTGTGTGTGTGTGTGTGTGTGTGTGTGTGTGTGTGTGTGTGTGTCATTATTTACCTTTCTTGCTTACCTTTCTGTCTTGGGGCTAATTAGGCCACAGTAGACATCCTGAAGACTGCAAATGGAGGTTAGATTAAGTCAGGTTAGGTTAGATTAGGTCAAGTTAGGTTATTACGTCAAGTTAGGTAAATGAACGACCAAAGTAAAACTAATGTAAATATGAATGAATGAGCGAGAATGAATGTGTGAATGAATGAATGAGTGAATGAATGAATGTGTGAATGAATGAATGAGTGAATGAATGAATGTGTGAATGAATGAATGTGTGAATGAACATTAAGTTGTACTGAAGAATGTTTAGTTTATAATAAATTCTTGTAATATTTGATTGAGTATTGACCCGTTTGTACGAGTTGTGATAATTGGTAGTTGTAAATATAATGATGATGATGATGATGGGAATGATAATGATGGTGATAATGATGTATAATAATGATGGTGATACTATTTCCCAGTAATGATAATGAGATGGGAGATGAGGGGGGGTGAGGTAGGGAGAAGGAGATAGGAAGAGGGGAAAGTAGGGAGAGGGAGGGAGGAGGGAAGTACAGGGAGAGGAAGGGAGGAGGGAAGTATAAGGAGAGGAAGGGAGGAGGGAAAAAGGGAGGTAGGAAGAGAGATGAATGAGGGAGAGAGGGAAGAAGGAAGGCGAGGAAAGGGTTTGGGAGGAATGGGGGAGACGAAGGAAGGGAGAAATATGAGGGAGGGAGAGAGATGAGGGAGGGAGGAAGATGAGGGAGAGGGACCAAAAAGTGGTGGTTGGAGGAGGAGGTGGTTAAGTGAGAGTCGCATCCGGTCTGTGCCACTCAAGAGATAATGCCTGCCCCATCCTCCTCCTCCTCCTCCTGTTGTCCTCTCATCCTCCTCCTCCTGTTTTCCTCTGTTGTCCTCTTATCCTCCTCCTCCTGTTGTCCTCTGTTGCCCCATCATCCTCCTCCTCCTCCTGTTGTCCTCTCATCCTCCTCCTCCTGTTTTCCTCTGTTGTCCTCCTCCTCCTGTTGTTGTCCTCTGTTGCCCCATCCTCCCTCCTCCTCCTGTTGTCCTCATCCTCCTCCTCCTGTTTTCCTCTCTGTTGTCCTCTCATCCTCCTCCTCCTGTTGTCCTCTCATCCTCCTCCTCCTGTTTTCCTCTGTTGTCCTCTCTCATCCTCCTCCTCCTCCTGTTGTCCCTGTTGCCCCATCATCCTCCTCCTCCTGTTGTCCTCTCATCCTCCTCCTCCTGTTTTCCCTCTGTTGTCCTCTCTGCATCCTTCTGTGTCCTCTCACCCCTTGTCTTGAGTAACTCCCATGAGCCTACCATCCTACGCCAAGCACTGTTGAATGCTCAGGCTTGTAACCCCTCCCCTCCCCCGTCCTATTGGCTTACGTTACATCAACGCCTGTATTGCATTGTTGACGTGGTGTTGCAGGGTAGCGGGAGGTGCAACATCTGAATTTACCTATAGTGATGACTTAAATGTTGCATCAGAGTGTGTGTGTGTGTGCGCGTGTGTGTGTGTGTGTGTGTGTGTGTGACGACAGGTTGTACATTGGTGGTAGTGATGTTAGATAGAGGTTGTGTAGTGGTGGTGATATTTCCAGCTTGTGTTGTGGTTGGTAGTGTTATTAGATCAAGGTTGTGTAGTGGTGATGGTGGGTGTTGGTTCCAGGTTGTGCGGTGGAGTTTAAAGGGACAAAGACAATCAGCTGTTGTTGTTGTTGTTATGTAAATGGCTTTGTGGTTGTGAACAATTAGATAAAAGATACGTGACATGAACTAAGTGTCTTTGTGACGACTTGTTGCCAGCCCATGACCACCTGTTGCCAGCCCATGACCACCAGTTGCCAGTTCATGACCACCTGTTGCCAGTTCATGACCACCTGTTGCCAGCCCATGACCACCTGTTGCCAGCCTATGACCACTGTTGCCAGCCCATGACCACCTGTTGCCAGCCCATGACCACCTGTTGCCAGTTCATGACCACCTGTTGCCAGTCTGACCACCTGTTGCCAGCCCATGACCACCTGTTGCCAGCCTATGACCACTTGTTGCCAGCCCATGACCACCTGTTGCCAGTTCATGACCACCTGTTGCCAGCCCATGACCACCTGTTGCCAGTTCATGACCACTTGTTGCCAGCCCATGACCACCTGTTGCCAGCCCATGACCACCTGTTGCCAGCCCATGACCACCTGTTGCCAGCCCATGACCACCTGTTGCCGGCCCATGACCACCTGTTGCAGCCCATGACCACCACCTGCTAGCTGAACCAAATAGGTCTTTTTACCTTAACTTGACCACAATCAAGGGTCTCACCTGTGTTGTGTCCTGACCCAAAGACAAAGAACTGAGAAAAAAAAGTCGAAGAAAAAAAAAAGGTCGTGAAATTTTTTGTCTCCACGGACGGACGGACGGAGAAACTTGCGTACGGACACACACAAGGACGGACGGACGCATGGGGAAACTTACGTACGAACACACAAGGACGGACGGGCGGAAAAGACTAGCACACGTAATTTTCCTCACACACACACACACACACACACACACACACATCTTAGGTAATCAGCTACAGGTAATTAATTAACAGGTATATTATTTCGTAATAAACTGACACGATTTTTACTCGGCTTGTTGTCTGAGAGAGAGAGAGAGAGAGAGAGAGAGAGAGAGAGAGAGAGAGAGACCTGATGGAGGTTAAAGAAAATATAACAGTAATGACAAGAGTTGACAGAGGAAGCACAGCGATAAGAGAGAGAGAGAGAAAGATAGTAGATAAGATGGCAAAAGAGAGAGAGGAAATAGACAGTAACTAAGGAGAAAAAGAAGAGGGAATGATGGTGAAGGGTGATGAGTCATGTAATACGGAGATGATGATGATGGTGGTGGTGGTGGCGGTGATGATGATGATGATGATGGTGGTGATGATGGTGGTGATGGTGATGATGATGATGATGGTGGTGGCGATGATGGTGGTGATGATGATGATGGTGGTGATGGAAAAAAATTAAAGCATTTGAAATAGATTGAAAAAAGGGAATATATTTGTTAATTGTAGTTTTTTTTTGTCCGTCCGTCCGATTTACCGTCCATACATCCGCCTTTCCGTCCGACCGTCCGTTCGCCCGTCTGTCCGTCCGTCCGCCCGTCTTTACGTCTTCGTCAAATGGAAGTATGAGAGACGCAAAGCAGGTGGCGAGAGACGCAAGCAGAAGGTGGCGAGAGACGCAAAGCAGGTGGCGAGAGACGCAAGCATAAGGTGACGAAATACGTGCAGGTGGCGAGAGACGAAGCAGGTGACGAAACGCAAGCAGAAAATGATTAGAGACGCAAGCAGAACACGTCACGATACAAGGAACCAAGAGTGCTTTTGATTGGCTACCACTGATGATGATGATGACCCTGTTGAGTTAACGACCGCCTCAACTGGTGATCACACTGTCATTGTCACAAGAACAGCTGTCACGCGACTGTTAGTGACGACACGCTTGACATGAGACTGTAGCCATTGACAACATTCACTAGGAGAGTTAATAGGGGACTGGTGGTGGTGGAGAGGTTGGTGGTGGTGGTGGAGAGGTTGGTGGTGGTGGTGGAGAGGTTGGTGGTGGTGAGGTAGGGTGGGGAGAGGTTGGTGGTGGTGGTGGAGAGGTTGGTGGTGGTGGTGGAGAGGTTGGTGGTGGTGGTGGAGAGGTTGGTGGTGGTGGTGAGAGTTGGTGGTGGTGGTGGAGAGGTTGGTGGTGGTGGTGGAGAGGTTGGTGGTGGTGGTGGAGAGGTTGGTGGTGGTGGTGGTGAGGTTGGTGGTAGTGGTGGAGAGGTTGATGGTGGTGGTGGAGAGGTTGATAGTGGTGGTGGAGAGGTTGGTGGTGGTGGTGAGAGGTTGGTGGTGGTGGTGGAGAGGTTGGTAGTGGTGGAGAGGTTGGTGGTGGTGGTGGAGAGGTTGGTGGTGGTGGTGGAGAGGTTGGTGGTGGTGGTGGTGGAGAGGTTGGTGGTAGTGGTGGAGAGGTTGGTGGTGGTGGAGAGGTTGATGGTGGTGGTGGAGGGATAGTGGTGGTGGTGGAGAGGTTGGTGGTGGTGAAGAGGTTGTGGTGGTGGTGGAGAGGTTGGTGGTGGTGGTGGAGAGGTTGATGTAGTGGTGGAGAGGTTGATGGTGGTGGTGGAGAGGTTGGTGGTGGTGAGAGGTTGGTGGTAGTGGTGAGAGGTTGGTGGTGGTGGAGAGGTTGATGGTGGTGGTGAGAGGTTGGTGGTGGAGAGGTTGGTGGTGGTGAAGAGGTTGGTGGTGGTGGTGGAGAGGTTGGTGGTAGTGGTGATGGACAGGGTGGTGATGGTAGTGTTAGTTAGTTGGTGATATATGGTGGTGTGTTAAGAGAGATTGTGGTGGTGATAGCAATGGTGGTTGTGGTGTTGATTATGAGAGTAGTGGTAGTAGTGGTAGCAGTGGTTATGATAGTGGTGATAGTTGTGGTGGTTATCGTGATAGTTGTGAATGGTGAGAGTTGTGGTAGTGATCATAATAGTGGTGGTGGTAGGTGTATGGTGGTAGTAATGATGAGCCGTAGTGATGACAACAGATGGTGATGAATAGGGAGAATGTATGATGATTGAATTGAAAATAAAGAGGTGATGATGAGACGGCAAGTGACGTCGGTGGATGGTGACGAGATAGTGACTTGATAGTGACAGGTACAGGTAGGACTTGATAGTGACAGGTATGGTAGGACTTGATAGTGACAGGTACAGGTAGGACTTGATAGTGACAGGTATGGACTTGATAGTGACAGGTACAGGTGGGGACTTGATAGTGACAGGTACAGGTGGGACTTGATAGTGACAGGTACAGGTGGTAATTACGTCAGATGGTGATGCCACCTGGCTGTCAAATGAGTAACGATGATGGTGACAACCGAATGAACAGTGACTGGAGAGATTAACTGGAGTGATGATAGTGACAGGTGAAAGTGAGGAGGATTGTGATGTTATTGACCTGTGTGTGTTTCAACCCGTCACTAAACACTATATAAAATGCTCCCTTCCCAGTATGTAACCTGGAAATATATAATCTCAACTAAACCTGGTTGTACAGCTGCTCCCCGGATTCCATATGCTTCCATCACGAAAATTCGCACCTTAACTGAAATTAGCTTCTTTTTTTTTATGTAGTTTTCCTGTCGTCACTTTACTTAATAGCAGAAGCAACGTGGCACCTACTATGTAACCCGCAAGTAGATGTAAAATAAATCCAGGTTGTACAGCTGTTCCCTAGTAGCCATGTGTCTCCCATTGCGGAAATTACCACCTTGATGTTTTTCATTTTATTTTTACGTGGTTTTTACTGTATTTTAATCAGGTGTAAAATGATACTTGCGTTGTGTGTTGTAATGATCAAGACACACACACACACACTATATATATATATATATATATATATATATATATATATATATATATATATATATATATATATATATATATATATATTATATTTTGTCCACATCTTCAGAGGCAACTGTTGCCCTGAAGATGTCTTGAATAAAGACGAAAAGCTAAGGTACTCCGTTGTTTCCATTTTCCGTGTGATTTTATCAAGATTTATCTTATCCACGTTTTCATTGTGATTTACATATGAAATATATATATATATATATATATATATATATATATATATATATATATATATATTTATATAAATTTGCTTTAAAAGTCTATGCAAATATATTCGCCTAAAAAGATACGCCTCGTGACTTATTGTAATGTGTATATTTCATAACACTGATTTAATTTTGATATAGTGTTATGAGAGGGCGTGTTATGTATAGGTTGTGCTAAGTCGGATTTTGTTTCACCTGTATCTCGCTGTTCTTTCTTTCCTTCCATCTTTTCCTTCATTATTAATATCCTTACTGATGATTGTGTTTGTTATTCACAATGTTATGTCGTCATGAGTTAACAAGACTAAAGGCACCATTGTTTTTTTTCTTCCACAACTTGACGTCTTTATTGTACAAAAATATCTTTGGTTAATGTCATTTATAGGTTTATGTCATGATGTTGTGTGGTTTATGGTTTAATGCCAAGTTTATAGATCACTAATGGCACCAGCTTTTGTCCTGCCTTACATTTTATTTTCCTCCTCACTATGCAAACGGTATTGGTGTAGTCACTGTTACGTGAGCCCTTGCGTTAAGCTCGACAACAACCATCACTATTACACAAACTAATAACAATGTTCTTCCTCCAACAGTTTGACGCCATCCTGAGCAAGATCGCTGAGGGTAACACGGGTCGCGTGGCTCTGGTGACGGACGGTCAGCTGCACCTTCGTCAGGTGGTGCACCCCAAGGCCTTAGCGAGGAACCTCCACATCCCAGAGTACTACAATTCCTTTTATGACCTCCGTAAGGAGTTCAAGTCCTTCTACCACTCGGAGGAGATGACGTGCGTCCCCGACATGATAAACTGTATCCTTTTTCGTCTTGTGATGCTTCAGTATAGTCGCGGGAGGTCACCTGTTGTTTATGCTGGGGCTGAAACATGTCTTTTATTTTAAGTAGAGGTGTTGTTGTTGTGGGTGAAACATGCCCGAGCAAGAGGTGAGTGTATTACTGGAACGTTTTGATGGGTGAGGTGTATGTATTGATGGTAGGTTTTGTATAAACCAGACGTTAAGTGGCAGCTCAGCTCGTCAGCACAAAAGTGATAATTACCACCACTACCAGAAGACACTGGTGTGGGTTCCTCTCTCGCCATTGTACTTCTCATCATAATTATTGACCTGTGACCTTACCTCCCCCTACCCCCACCTCCCTGCTTCCCTCCCACCCCCTCTCCCACCTCCCCTTCATATTTTTTTTTCATTACCTCTTAACTCGACTCCAGTTTCTTCAGTTCATAATTCACGGAGATTTCCATTGTTCCTGAGGGCTTTTACTCTGTACATCCAAGGATTCTCTCCCGTTGTTCCTTTTATTGTTACTGTTCCTTCCTCTTCCTTCTCACTGTTCCTTACTCTTCCTTCTCGTCGTTATTTTTCTCGTAATAATTTATTGTTTAGAATCTTGCCGTCGTCGACCATCTATCATGACGTGGCGCTCAACCCTTTCCTCCTCCCGCTTTACTGTCTCTCCTTCCTTCCTTCCTTCCTTCCTTCCTTCCTTTTTCCGTATCGTAAATTTCTCGTGAAGGTGGAGGACCTGTTCAACTTTGTTTTTCTCCCTACGTGAGTCTCCAGCCCTCCTCTCCGTCAACCACTCCTCCTCCATCACCACCACCTACACTCACTCCTCCTCCTCCTCCTCTTCCTTAGTCACGGTGGGAATTGCTGCTGCTACTACATCCAAAAATTGTGGTCACCCGCCTGTTCGTTTACCTCAGCTAGAAATGACCGCCGCATGACTGGCTCCTCTTCCTCCCCTTCCTCTTTCTCCCCTTCCTCCACAGTCTGTCACACTACCATCTTCCCGTTTACTGTTGAGGGCCCACTACCGTTTTGTCCCGGTAGTATCGAGCCGTTTGACATAGCCACACCGCGACACACCTTACTCATCTCCCGTTGATACTGACCACAACAGGTACGATGATGGGGTCCCTTGTGATGCTGTGTTGCTGTCACGGTCGTCATCATCATCATCATCATCAATCTTTCTGTTCATCACCGCTCATAACTCACATGTCACTGGTGTCTTTCCTCTTGCTCTTTCTCTTCCTCCTCTTTTCTTCTTCCTCCTCCTCCTCCCTTTTCCTCCCTTTCCTTCCCCCTCCTCCTCCTCCTCCTCTTGCCCAGACACTCGTGAGAGGCTCTGTACCTCCAACACGTGCTGCAAAATAATTATAACTCCTCCCTAACGGCGTGGACCAGTCTGCAACAAGGGCGCCACAACTCACCTCCACCAACACCACCTCCACCAACACCTCCACCAACAACACCCCCACCACCAACAACACCACCACCAACACCAGTACCTTCTTCAGCCAATAGGAACGTCAGAATAACACAACCTTGAACCAATAGCAACTAGCCCTGCAGAGAACGAGGCAACTCAGCAGATAATAGGCATGGGGGTGATTATGGTGATTGAGGGGCGTAAACCACACGAGGCATGGGACTGGTCGTGGGTGTAAACTGCCATAGGGTTGTACAGGTAAACCATTATGAAAGTTTACGCCCACTCACGAACATGGTGGCTGTTCCGGGTGGTCCGTGACTGTCAGTGGTCTATGGCTGCGGTCCGTAGGTGGCTGTGGTCCGTGACGTGAGATGCATCGACCCTGACCCTGCAGCCCTCGCACTAATAATTTTCCCTGACAATACCTGGCCAACTAAAGCTGTATGTAATGGTAATTGTGATTGGTGGATCTATTTTCAACTATCATTGCCAAGGTAAAAATATTCAATAATCTAAAGGTAGAATTTTTATAGTAATTTTTTTTTTTTGGTGGGGGGAAGAATCTTGTAGCTGTGGTTGAAGTTGTGTTGCCAATTCAATATTTAAGTAACGATGGTTTTAAGTAACGATGGTGGTAGTGGTGGTTGTTGTGGGTTGTGGCTTGTATGGGAGGGGAAGGAGCCTTAAGTGGCGGTGTAGCGTTGGAGTTGTTGATCTACGGACGTGACGCTAATGCTGAGAATCTACGGACGAGACCTTGAAATTGATGATCCACGGACGAGACCCTGAGGTTGATGACCCATGGACGAAAACTAAGATCGAGGAGCCACTGACGAGACCCTGAGGTTGATGATCCACTGACGAGACCCTGAGGTTGATGATCCACGGACGAGATCCTGAGGTTGATGATCCATGGACGAGACCTTGAAATAATGGATCCACGGACGGAACGCAAACGTTGATCCACGGACGAACAGGTGACAACCCACACTACTGCTTCGTGTTCGGTTTTACCCGTTGCTCCGGTTCAGTTGGTGGTTCTGCAGGTTTGAGTTCCTTCCTGAAGTGGTTCTGTCTCATGGTTCTATATCCTAGAGTCGAATAGTTTTAGCCTAGCGAGTGTTTTTGACGAGTACTTTTGGCGAGTATATTGGCGAATAATTTTGACCGAGTAGTTTAGCAAGCAGTTTTAGCGAGTAGTTTTGCAAATAGTTTTAGCTAATAGTTTGGCAAGTAGTTTTAGCGAGTAGTTTGGCAAGTATTTTAGCGAGTAGTTTTGCAAGTAGTTTTAGCGAGTAGTTTGGCAAATAGTTTTAGCTAATAGTTTGGCAAGTAGTTTTAGCGAATAGTTTTGCAAATAGTTTTAGCTAATAGTTTGGCAAGTAGTTTTAGCGAGTAGTTTTGCAAATAGTTTTAGCTAATAGTTTGGCAAGTAGTTTTAGCGAGTAGTTTTGCAAGTAGTTTTAGCGAGTAGTTTGGCAAGTAGTTCTTAGCGAATAGTTTGGCAAGTAGTTTTAGCGAATAGTTTGGCGAATAGTTTTAGCGAGTAGTATGGCAAGTAGTCTTAGCGAATAGTTTTAGCGAGTAGTTTTAGCGAATAGTTTGGCGAATAGTTTTAGCGAGTAGTATGGCAAGTTTCCCCGTTCCTGGAGTTAATAGTGAAGCTCTGTAATGCTCATGGCGACAATGTACCCGAAGGCTCTCTCTAGTGTAGGACTCCCCATCGAGAATCCTTATCAGAGGCTCCTATGTAGTCTGTAGCCAAGGACTCTTAGGCTATAGTCCCAACAATGCGGGAGTGGTTGTGGTGGTGTGGTTGGGAGTTTTAGGTGTGGTATGCCCTATCGTGGCCTCTTACGGTGTGGTTGTTGTGGTGTGGTTGGGAGTTTTAGGTGTGGTATGCCCTATCGTGGCCTCTTACGGTGTGGTTGAGGTGGTGGTGGGGGCCGGTGAGTGCGTGTAAGAACGAGGGAACCGCCATCGTCCGCCTGTCTTCGTGACCCGGGCGCCTCTCTCTACCTAACCTAACCTAACCTACACGTTCTTAAGCTTCGTTTCTTGTCTTTCTCTTGTTACTTTCCTTTTCCTTTCTTCTCGCGCTTTCTTCACCTACGTTGCCTTATCTCTCCCTCTCTCATATTACTAAATTCATGTTGTTTGGTAGTGTATTGTTCCTCCCTCCCTCCCTTACCTCCCTCCTTATCTCCCTCCCTCCTTCCCCTTTTCCTTCCTGTCCTTTGCTCTTTCTCTCTTTCTCTGTAATTGTATTCCATTATGCTGCTGTTCTTGTTATTCCTCCTCCTCCTCCCTCCTCCTCCTCCTCCTCCCCCTCCTCTTCTTCACCCTCCTCCCCCTTCCTCTTCCTCCATTTCCTCCTCCTCTTCCTCCATTTCCTCCTCCTCATCCTCCTCTTCCTCCATTTCCTCCTCCTTATCCTCTTCCTCCTCCTCTTCCTCCATTTCCTCCTCCTCATCCTCTTCCTCCTCTTCTTCCACTTCCTCCATATTCACCTCCTGTGTGAGTCGGGACGTTCTCTCACACATCTGGGTTACACGGTAAGAAAATGCCTTTGTCATTAACTTATAAGAAGGTGGAGCCGGAACCACCGTCCTCTTGTGATTTTTATTTTACCCCTTTTTTTTGCATTGAAATTATCCAAAAAACTCTGATTGACGTTTACTTGTTGGTGTTCTCTCTCTCTCTCTCTCTCGCTTCCTCCTACACCCTCCTACCTCCTGTTCCTCCTCCTACCCCCTCCCCCTCTGCTGAATTACGGTACTTTGGATTCAATTTACTGGTATGTGTGTGTGTGTGTGTGCGTGCGTGCGTGCGTGCGTGTGCTGCTATTTTTCCCTCACACCGACGGCAACTGATTTGACTGACTGGACTTCCTTGGTGCGACGCTTTTACAGTCTATCTTCCCTTTGGTCTTAACGACTCTTAAAGACTGGACTGGAAGAATTGGTGGTTATCCATATTTAAAGAAATAAAGACTTAAACTCCTCTTTTGTCTCAGGTTTCGGGATTTAAGAAGCGTTCATGAAATCTTTTTTGTCAAGTAAGCGACCACAACACTGACAAGTAATCGGGTGTTGGGCGACGTTCTTTTGTTTTTTTATTTTATTTTTTTGTACATTGTATGATTATTTTTACTCCTGTTATAATAATATAGGATTGTTAAATACGTTTTAATTGTATGTTAACACCGATTTCCGGATTTAGATTGCAAACTTAAGTGAAATAGTGTTAAATAAAGATAAGTTTTTTGTCTTTGTAAAGCGAAGGAAAAAAATACGTAGGCTATTGACAGTGATGTGTTACTGACCAGTGAAAATAACTGTCCACGGCAATTATTTATTTAAGTATTCTCACAGTTAATGTTTCTTTACTTTTTGTTTTTGTCTCGTATTTACCGACTTAATATTTATTTATGAAGAGACAGTAATTGTTTATTAATGCGACGGTAAGAATTTGTTGTTGGTATTTACCTTTACGAGCGAGTGAAGGGAAAAAAAACACACAAGTTACTGGAGGAAATGCCGAGGAATCTACGAGTTAACGGTCAGCTGTACAAGGTTGGATCACTACCTTAGGCCACGCTCAAGTCTCTGGCTGGTTGGTGGGCTCCTCGTCCTCCTCCCTCTCCCTCGCCCACACACGCCTCGCCTTTCACATCACATGGGTCAATCCTTAGCCACCCTCTTGCACCTCTCCCTCCCTCAACTCTCACACTCACACACACACACACACACACACACAGACACACACACACACACACACACACACACACACACACACACACACACCCCTCCCCTACTTATTCCTTAACGCCACTACTTACACGCATTTCCCTCCTCACCTTCTCTCCCTGACACCCCTCCCCGCCTAACCAGTCCTCAACAACGCCTCCTCACCAAACCAGTCCCCAACCACGCCTCCTCACCCAACCAGTCCCCAACCACGCCTTGAGAACCGTGTGGTGGTGGTGGTGGTATTGTGTGTATAGGCCGTGGTTGTGTGTTGACCCGACGTGGGAGAGACGAATGAAAGTAATGCGAGGAAGACTAAAGGAGTGAAGGCTGTCGTGGTTAGTGTAGGATGGAGGCAGTTTAAGGGTTCACACACACACACCTGCCTCAGCGTCTGTTGGAAGGTTCACACACCTGCCTCAGCGTCTGTTGGAAGGTTCACACACCTGCCTCAGCGTCTGTTGGAAGGTTCACACACCTGCCTCAGCGTCTGTTGGAAGGTTCACACACCTGCCTCAGCGTCTGTTGGAAGGTTCACACACCTGCCTCAGCGTCTTTTGGAAGGTTCACACACCTGCCTCCACCTGTTAGAAGGTTCACACACTTGCCAGTATCTGTTGTAGGGTTCACACACTTGTCAGAAGGTACAAACATTTATCCCCAACAACTTTTGAAGGTTCACACAAATCAATTGGGGCGATACCTTGAGCACCTGTCCAGGGTCCATACAGGTGTTGAAGCACTTGTTTGGAGGAATCACACACCTGTTCGGCCACCTGTTACATGCAACCTCAGTGACACAAAAACTCCTCAACCGAACACCTGTGGAAGAACAACCTCGTTAAGTGGAACAGTTCCCGGCCGCATGAAACAACCTCGTTAATAAGAACTCCAATGTGCTAGGACTGTAATCTAACCTTACCTCCACACGTCAAAGATGCGTGTACACCCTTACTTGTGACTCCTGTTTAAGCCTTCTCTGATTCCTGTTTAAATCCTTGGCTCTCCTGTGGCATTGCTGTGTAGTTGCAAGAATTGTACTCGTTGCATTCGACATTTTCTCTTGGCCAGGTTTCATCTTTTTTGATGTCGTTCGCTTGAGCTCAACAACTGCGTGTAGAGACTGGCTTTATCTGACCTTTTCTCAAATTGTCGAGGCGGAGTGAACTGCCAAGGAAACTGGTTCTATTGTAAGTCAGCGCGGGTCTTTTTTGGTTTATTATTTGTATTTTTTTTTTATTGTAGATTTCTTGTCCGTGTGACGCCTTGTCGGTGTTATTTAGATATTGGGGTTTAATTTTTGTCGTTAAATCGTCGGTGAATGAGGAAAGTCAAGGGATGAACGGCGTTGTAGGTAAGGTTATGTTTTATTTTGCGTTTAGTTCAGTAGCGTAATAAACAGTTGTATGTCTGTAAACGATTGGGGGGTGTTGTGTTGTTCAGGTATGTTGTGAGGTACGCAAGAAAACTGAGGAATCTGGAGGGTAGGAGTAGTGTAGTCCGCGGGTCATCGTGGGAATCTCAGATACCATTGACAGCCACCGGCGGAAGTCGCTCGCACGGCCGCTAACCGATTTTAATACGAATTTTACCCTTATCGTTGACACTGGGATGACTGTAGAGTTTATATTTTTTTTACTGAGTTTGCTATACATATTTGGTTGGGTAATAACTCGTAAGGAATCGTTGTGAAAGATTGTGTTCACTGCAAATTGTTTTTAACGTGGATGTCGGGTTTGTGGTCTGAAAGAAACCCTCCCGCCTCTAGTCGCGATGCCAAGATGTGATATTTTGTTTATCATTGTTCTTGATCGTAGGTTTACTGTCATTGAAGTTAAATTTTATCCCTGTCCATTGCTTGAGTCTTCGCTTCATTGTGGACATTTCGGTTATGGTAGCAGTTTAATGTTAATTCAGAGACCTGTTTTGCTTTGTACTTTTTATGGAGGAACGCAAGACTGGGCGCCACGCAACCGTGTCATGTGTTCGAAAGTATGCGTTTGGCCTCGACTTAAGAGTAGGGCAGATATGTTTACCGCGTCCAAAATACTTTGATCCCACGTTTATATATTCTACTACATGTTTTCATATAACGACTATGTCTGGTTAACATTTCCATTAAAATATTAGACTAAATTAACAATATATAGTCCATTATAAGAAGACGTTAAGTGTCGGACGCTACCATATGAGGACAGCGTGGGGTTGGAACCAAACTTAGGATAACAGGCTTGAGAGTTTCCACCTTCTGTCGCCAACTGCTTTCCTAGCATTTATTTTTTCTCCCTCACCCTCTTTTCTTTCCGTCTTGCATTCTATAGTCGGAGAACCTTTTAATCAAATAGAAAATATAATTATACATTTCACGGACATTTTCTTAAACTACGAGCTCGTGTGGTTTATTTGATGATAGGCGAATCTCGTTTAGAATATCAAGATGGTGTTTCTGTCTTCACGTTTCCAGCGAACACAGTTTTGTCTTTTCCCTAGAACATAGCAGCTTGGCTTGGGGGCGTTACGTGTGAGTCTTACCTGCAGATAACAATGACAATTTCCACCTTGTCATGGAGATAAATTAGTCGAAACTCTCAGGTAAAAAAAACGAAAATAAAGATTTGAACCAAAATAAGAAATGATGTGAAAATGGAAGAGGTGGTGGGTAGAGGAGGGTAATGGGGGTAGGAGGAGGATGGGGAGGGCAGCGGTGGTAGACAGGTGAACTTATGTTTCCATCAACTTGTTTTAAAAGATGTTTATTATCTGTTATTGCTTATCTCTCGTATATATTATCACCTGGCATATCCACATTACCTCGGTGCTGTACTGTACATGTGATGGCTCCTGTAGGGATTTAGTAGGGAGGTGTTGGGAGGAGAGTTGTGGTGCATTAAGGGTATGAAGCATCCCTCTCACCCTCCCTCTGCCTCCTTCCTCCTCCTCTTCTCCAGGTATTGGAGACTCACCTGAGGGGGTAGGGGGGTAGCCTATGGAGGGGGTGTGTACAGGACAACGGCCACTTCGCCTCCTCCTCCTCCTCCTCCTCTCTCTTCCTCCCTCTTCCCTCCTCCCTCCTCTTCCTCCCTCCTCTCTTCCTCCTCCTCTCTCTTCCTCATCCCTTCTCTCTTCTTTACCTGAGCTCCATCATCTCATCTGCTTCACCTCACCTGCTTCACCTCACCTGCTTCACCTCACCTGCTTCCCTCACCTCCTCACCTGTTTCACCTGTTTGTTTCACTTCACCTCGCTCTCTCTCTCCCTGTTTCTCTAACCTCCTCAGTCTCTCCTTTTCACCTTCTTTGTAACAGTTAAGTGTCATTTCTGTCATATATTACCTGTCATCTGTGTCGTACCAGGGAGTGTCGTTTCTCGGCCTGATATTTCTATGCGATCACGAGTTGGTGGTCGTGTTGTGGCTGTGGTAATGTCTGCCGTCTCGAGTATTTTGTTTCAGTGTAACAAGGAGTCGTATTAGAGAGAGAGAGAGAGAGAGAGAGAGAGAGAGAGATTTAAATAGGTCTCTTGTATGGCCATAACTGACTATTTATATATGGCCACAGGTGACAAAAACATGGCCCAGTTATGACGGTACTTTAGTTATATTGAGGCACTGAATATGAAGCCTTCTTGAACCATTGAACTGTATAATAATTTGGTCGTTAATAGTGTATTTTGCTGTAGATACTGGAGGCTTTAATATTGCCATGGAGGGAACGATTTGGCACTTGGTTAAGGTGGTGGAGTTTTCTGGTTGATTGGAGTCGACCATGATGGCACTATGAGGCACTGTGAAGCTGCTGGTGCCATGAGGTGTTTTGATTAGGTAGTCTATAGGGTTGTCTAACTGTTCACTGGCATCGTTTATACAAGTGTGTGTGTGTGTGTGTGGCTAACCCCTCACAGCGACAGGTATCCTACCAACCCCCACCTCCCCCACCTCACCCCCCACCCCCGAAAAAGATCCACAAACACTAGTTGATCCTTGACCACTAATGTTGATCCATTGTTAACTGACGTCACCCTCACCAGGTAACAGAGGTGGGGGGAAGGGGGGGACCTTGTTACATACTGTAGAACTTTCACACCGTGTCTAGGCTGCCTATTAGTCACTAACCTTCAACTATCCCCACACAGAAGAATGAACTCGGTGTTAAGGAGAAAGTGATTCATGTGTAGTGATGCTGCGTACTGGGCCAGACTGTTTGTGTGTACTAGAGTGAGAAACATAGACGGTAAGGGAGGAGTGTGAGGCAGCCAGACTATATACTAAACCACAGCCTTGGTTTAGGTTGTCAAATATGTCGTGGTTTTGTTGTTTTTTCGCAGAAAGTTTTGGTAGTAACATTCTTAATATGCAATTTCTAGACCTCATGTAAATTTCTTGATGTTTTTACACTCGCACTTGAGGGAGAAAATATGACGTGCGAGTCTCCAAGAATTCGGGAATAGGATTCTATCAGGGTTACGAGTTCTTGTCGGTAAAACTCTTGCTGTGGGACTGTAGCCCTATTTGGCGGGTGGCTCCTGGTGATGGGGGTGAGTGTCCTTATAGATGATGACTAGTAGAAGGTGCTGCGGGTGGTGAGGCACATGACTACCACCTCCTTCAGGTAAACCGAAGAGGTGATTATTATTATTTTATTTTTTATTTTTATGACTCGATGATAGGACACTCCCTCAACACCGTGGGTCAGAAACACATTTTTTCTCAGCACCGTGGGCCAGCAAGCAACACCCCCTCCTCTACTCAGTACCACATACATTATTCAAGAGGCTTACTGGGTGCCGTGCTCGCTCCTCTTGCCGGAATATATTGATCTGCTTTTTAGCCGCACCTATTGTCTTACCTCTCCCTCACCCCCCTACCTCCCCTCCCTCACCCCCCTCACCTCCCTCCCCACCTCCCACCCTCACCCCCACTGACCTTAATCCCCGTTAGATCTTGACATTAACGGCCCGTTCCTTCATAATTTATGCCCATACTCATTCTGAAGCGAAAAACAGAAGGAAGAGGGAGAATAAATTTTGCTTCTCATCGTTAAAACAGACGAACGAGTGAGAGGTTTTTTATGTCGTGAAATTAGTGTCATTAACGCCAGCACAAGCAGTTAATAGCGTCTGGCGTACGTTTTCTCGGTTACACTCTCAAGTACTAAAGGCATGTATAAACACTCGCCAGCCCTTCTTCCTGCACTGGCGCTCGTGAATGGTGAATGAGAGGCCGACGGAACAAAGTCACAAGACGGCCCACGGAACAACCCTCAACACGGCCACGGAACAACCCTCAACACGCCACGGAACAACCCTCAACACGGCCACGGAACAACCTCAACACGGCCACGGAACAACCCTCAACACGGCCACGGAACAACCCTCAACACGGCCACGGAACAACCCTCAACACGCCACGGAACAACCCTCAACACGGCCACGGAACAACCTCAACACGGCCACGGAACAACCCTCAACACGGCCACGGAACACCTCAACACGGCCACGGAACAACCCTCAACACGAACAACCCTCAACACGGCCACGGAACAACCCTCAACACAGCCACGGAACAACCCTCAACACGGCCACGGAACAACCCTCAACACGGCCACGGATCAACCCTCAGCACAACCACACGGAACAACCCTACACGGCCACGGAACAACCCTCAACACAACTACGGAACAATCCTCAACACAGCCACGGAACAACCCTACACGGCCACGGAACAACCCTCAACACAACTACGGAACAACCTCCACAGCCACGAACAACCCTCAACACGGCCACGGAACAACCCTCAACACGGCCACGGAACAACCTCAACACAGCCACGGATCAACCCTCAGCACAACCACGGAACAACCTCTACACGGCCACGGAACAACCTCAACACAACCACGGAACAATCCCCAACACGGAACAACCTCAACACGGCCACGGAACAACCCTCAACACGGCAACGGAACAACCTCAACACGGCCACGGAACAACCCTCAACACGGCCACGGAACAACCCTCAACACGGCCACGGAACAACCCTCAACACGCCACGGAACAACTCAACACGGCTACGAACAACCTCAACACGCCACGGAACAACCTCAACACGGCTACGGAACAACCTCAACACGGCCACGGAACAACCTCCTCAACACGGCCACGGAACAACCCTCAACACGGCCACGGAACAACCTCAACACGGCCACGGAACAACCCTCAACACGGAACGGAACAACCCTCAACACAGCCACGGAACAACCTCAACACGGCCACGGAACAACCCTCAACACGGCCACGGAACAACCTCAACAAGGTCATCGTCAAGTTTCTACAATACTACGGTGCATCGAACCTACCCGTCCGGACCGACTTGACTGATGTACGGGGAGGGGGGGATAGGGGAGTAGGGAGGGGGATAGGGGGAGGGGGGATAGAGGAATAGGGAGGGGATAGGCATTTTACACACGGAAATGGAGGTGTAATGGGTCGTTTTGATCGGACGAGAGATGTGAGATTGGTCGCCGTCAACACCTATTATTATGATGGTTGAAGGAACTTGGTATACACTCTTATTGGGGGGGGAGAGAGAGAGAGAGAGAGAGAGAGAGAGAGAGAGAGAGATTCGCCAAAATGGAAGAGGAGGAAAAATGAAAGAGTGGGGGGTGGTGGGACAGGAGATGATGTGGACAGGCCATCAACCAGACCTGGACACCAAATAATGAGGGAAAAACCAGCCTTGTCATCCTTCCTCACCCACAACATCTTCTCCTCCCACTCACTCCCACGCAGCCTCTACACCCTGACCATCCCTCACCCTCCTCCTCCCCCTCTTCCCAGACCCTCACGTCACCATTTTACCTGTCTACCTGCTTGTCTCTCTCTCTCTCTCTCTCTATAACTAACCAAACCTCGACTCTTGTACAAAGTTAGTGGAGCAGAAGGCAACAGTAGTAGTGAGGTGGGTGGCATGGGGTGGTGCTGAAGGTAGTGTGGATGGTGCTGCTGGTGGTAGAGTGGGTGGTGCTGCTGGGTGGTAGTGGTGGTGCTGGTGGTGGTAGTGTGGGTGGTGCTGGTGGTGGTAGTGTGGGTGGTGCTGGTGGTGGTAGTGGTGGTGCGAGGTGGTAGTGTGGGTGGTGCTGGAGGTGGTAGTGTGGGTGGTGCTGGTGGTAGTGGGTGGTGCTGGTGGTGGTAGTGTGGGTGCTGGTGGTGCTGGTGGTAGAGGTGGTGCTGGTAGTGTGGGAGTTGGTGGTAGTGGGTGGTGCTGGTGGTAGAGTGGGTGGTGCTGGAGGTGTGGTGTGGGTGGTGCTGGTGGTGGTAGTGTGGGTGGTGCTGGAGGTAGTGGTGTGTGGGTGGTGCTGGAGGTAGTAGTGTGGGTGGTGCTGGAGGTGTGGTGTGGGTGGTGCTGGTGGTGTGTGTGAGTGGGTGGTGCTGTAGGTGGTAGAGTGGGTGGTGCTGTAGGTGGTAGTGTGGGTGGTGCTGGAGGTGGTAGTGTGGGTGGTGTTGAAGGTGGTGGTGTTGGTGCGGAGACAACACCATGAGGCAGGTGTGGTAGATATTAATGATAGGTTTGCCATTGTTGTGGTTCGCTGTTGATGGATGGGGGAAGCGACTCTCAGGTGATAATATTTTTTGGTTATTATTATTTATTATTGCTGTTGGTAAAAGTGTTATTATTGTTGTTGTTGTTATTGTATTTGTTATTGTCCGATTATTTTTACTGTTGTATTTGTTGTTATTATTGTTGTATTTGTTGTTGTTATTGTTGTATTTGTTGTTATTATTGTATTTATTGTTGTTATTGTCGTATTATTTTTATTATTGTTTTGTTGTTATTGTCGTATTATTGTTGTTGTTATATTTGTTGTTATTGTATTTGTTGTTGTATTGTTGTTTTTACTATTGTATTTGTGGTTGTTTTTGTCGTATTTTTTATTAGTGTATTTGTTGTTGTTGTTATTACCACATTTTTGTCTTTATTTTCATATTGTTGGCATTAGCATCGTATTGTGGTTGTTGTTATTGTTGTTATTGGTTGTGGTTGTCGTGGTGGGGTAGTTATATCATTGTTCTCAAAGGTAATAAGAGAATACAGCAAAATTTGACTAAAACTGACCTTAGAATTTCCACATGACAGCAGTAACACCGAGGGGGAAATTTTTTTTAAAGAAAACGTAATGTAGGGTCTGTCAATTTCATGCCAGACTCATATAATAATAATCTCGAGTCATCCAATACACTTCCTCTCATCGCGATCATAACAAAGAGAGAGAGAGAGAGAGAGAGAGAGAGGGGGGGGGGGCCAAATGCGGACGACACACCCGTTCTACACACACCTGATGAGTTAAGGGAGGCGCGGGTAGAGGAGCGTTAGGTTAGGTTAGGATTAAAGAAGACTGGAACAAGCACTTTAGACGGTCGAGGATGTGGTGAACTGATCCGTCTGTCTCACTGTCTGTCTCCTTTTCCGTCTTATTATCCCAAGTCGTCGCACACCTGAGCGGAAGGTAGCTCCAGGGACGTGTCTTACCGGTTGATTAACACGGCAGAATAATAAAAAATAATAATAATAATAATAATGAAAATTGGGAAGAGTTGTAATGGTGAGTATCTTGTGTTTACTTCCTGGTACAGTGTGAGGATTACCTGTGAGTTTACCTGTTGATTTCCCTCACCCTTACTCACTCCCTCCCGTTCCCCCTCCTACCCTTCCCACCTTCAGCCTTCATCCCCCCCCTCACCCCCCATCCTTCTCCTCCTTCGTCCTTCTCCTTCCTCGTTCTTCTCCTCACAGCACAATACAACACAACACAACACAGCACAATACAACACAACACAGCACCCTTTACAGACCAGCATTACAGTGTCTTGATGAAATGTTTGTGTTCCTTAGTGAGCTCTGATTGCCTGGTTAAACTCCGGGAGTACGATGACTTAACCCTTGCGTGCGTGTGTGCGTACGTTGTGTTATGTTGCGTCTGTCTGTCTGTCGTTGTGTTGTGTGTACACATATAGAAGGTTCCACGTCCGACGAACGTTCGCTCACCAAGTAGAGTATATCTGCAGGCCGTGGCTCTCTCTCTCTCTCTCTCTCTCTCTCTCTCTCTCTCATGACTCGAACAGTAAGTGCCTACACCTGTTGTTACATTTCTAAACGATGCCATTAAGAAAAGAGAAAAAAAACTTCCCGTCATGCACAGCTGAAAAACGTATACCGTCATGCATGGCAGAGGCGAGGAGTTCTGTCGTCGTCGGTAGGTTTCCAAAATTGTCGTTGCGGTTTTGAGGTCGTTGGAGTAAAATGACAGCGACAGTTCTCTCTAATAACATACCTGGTTGTTATGTTGTTATTTATAGATGGTTGGTTATTACGTGTGTCTGTTATTGAGGTTATTATACTTTGTAGTTTTGTGTGAGTATTTTCTGTTATTGTTTCAGCTGCTGTTGTTGTTGTTTCAGGGTTCTGTAGTGTGGTGAGTTGTTAAATACGGGTGATGATATTTATGGTGTTGTCCTAATCGTCTTAATCATTAATTGTTTTTTTTTCTAATCCCATCTAACCCACCCTCACCCCATCTAACCCACCTTCACCCCATCCAACCCACCTTCACCCCATCAACCCACCCTCACCCCATCCAACCTACCTTCACCCCATCCAACCCACCTCACCCCATTCAACCCACCTTACCCCATCACCCCACCTCACCCCATCCAACCCACCCTCACCCCATCCAACCCACCCTCAACCCACCCTCCTACAGGAGTCTCACGCCCCTCACTCAGCCTCCATGACCCAGATCGTGAGTTCTCTCCTTCAGGCAGAGTCGACCTTTAGCGAGTTGTTAGGGGCTTGTTACCGTCACGCGATTATGTGGTTGGCGGCGGTTGTTTGGGTGTGAGTGTTCTGTGATTTCCAGTGTGTGTGTGTGTGTGTGTGTGTGTGTCCAATGTTGATATCTTTACTTGTTAGTCGTACTTTGTTCCTCAGTTCTCCCTACCACCAACCATCGTTAACCACCATCCATCGTCAACCACCATCTTCACCATCACAATAACCATATCCACTACCACCTACAACCACACCCACCACTATCGCCTATTACCATCACTCTTATCTCTATCACCACAATCCTTACTACCACAACTACTCCCACTACTCCCACTACTACCACCACTCCCACTACTACTACCACTACTACCACCACTCCCACTACTACTACCACTACTACCATACCACTGCCACCATACCACTACCACCACTACCATACCACTACTACCACCACCACCACTACACCACTACCACCTCACTACCACCTCATCACAGCGCCTCCACCTGCCACCTGTTGGTGGTGGCTGTGGTGGAGACAAAGTGGCGGGGAGGGTGCAGCGACCTCCAGCCTGGTAGTCTGCAGGACCTCCGCCTCCCTCCCCTTCCTCCTCCCCTTCCTCCTTCCTCCTCCCCCTCCCCCCCTTCCTCCCTCCTCCCCCCTTCCTCCTCCTCCCCCTTCCTCCTCCTCCCTTCTTCCTCCTCCTCCTCCTCTTCTTTCTTCTTCCTCCTCCTCCTGCTCTTTCTTATTCCTCCTCCCTCTCCTCTCTTTCTTCTTTCTCCTCCTCCTCCTCTTCCTCCTGTTTCTCCTCCTCCTCCTTTCTGGCCCAAACTTGATGTAATAATCCTCATTTCCTACAGTTACTCCTCCTCCAGTTACCCTCCTCTCAGTTACCTCCTCCCTCCAGCTACTCCTCCTCCATTTACTCCTCCTGTTACTCCTCCCTCCATTACTCCTCCTCCAGTTACTCCTCCCTCCAGTCACCCACCCTCCTGTTACCCTCCTCCACTCTCCTCTCAGTTACCCTCCTCCAGTTACTCCTCCTCCAGTTACCCACCTCTCCAGTTACTCCTTCTCCAGTTACTCCTCCTTCCAGTTACTCCATTTTATTAGGATTAAGGAAGAAGGTATAAGGGAAAGGGAGAAGGTATGTATGGGGGAAGGGAAGGAAGGAGGCAGGAAGGAAGGAAGGAGGAGGGAGGAATAATGAATGGATAATGATGAGTGGAGTGGATATGAATGAATGTAGATGATAAGATAATGAATGATTTGATATATGAATGTAGTTTAATGATGTAGATGATGTAATGAAGCCGAGGAGTGGATGGTATGATGGAGTGATGGAGTGATGAATACGAATGGTATTTAGGCTGATGGTAGACACACATGACGCTCGTGACTCGTGGCTATTAGTGTCAATACCTCGTGCGCTGTAGTGGCCTCAAGTATTTATGGCAAGTGCCGCATGCGGAAGGACTGGCAGGTAGTCGCTTGCGGCTGAGGCGCGGCACACGGCTCGAGAAAGTTAGCAACCAAGACGATTAAGATAAAATTGAAGAAACTTAAAACATTTTCTTTAGTATTTTTTTTTCACCAAAGATTGACTCGGTAATTACAGGTTAATTAGCCAGGTGAGATGTTAATACACCTGAGAAACCTTTCACAGTCATTTAACGCACAAAAATATTATTAGTTTATGTTGAAGTAGATGTGTTGACTCGCTTCACTATAGGTCAATCACAGGTATTACTTTTACAGCTAATAATGAGTTACTAAGCGAGGTTTAATTGTCTTATATGTACAAAAAAGATTTAATTTACACATTTACAAAAAAGTTTAATTAATTGACACATTTATAAAAAAGTTGATCTGATATATATTTACAAAAAAGCTTAGCGTCCATATTAACCCAAAAAATAATTTAATCATTTACAAAAAGTTTCACTTCACACAAACAATATTTACCAGATCATTTCTTTGTGACACAGTTACCAAAAGGTTTATTTAATTGTCTCATATTTACAAAAAAAAATCGAAATAAATAAATAATAATAATTGAAACACTGTAAAAAAAAATATTTCATTATTAACTCTGACTTTAGAATGTTCTTAGAATGTTCTCAGTTTAATTATTATCGGTAAAATTTAATCTCCTTGAATGTTAAATTATTTTCTTATTTGCTATAATCAACACGTAATATATTCTGTCAACAAAAACTTGTACAGGTATATTTTGAAAGTTTATATATTTTGTTTTATTTAGAATATATACTTTCACCTGTGTTGGTCTACCGTGACATTTAACCGAATGTTGTGGATAATGATGATGTGATGATGTAGATGTAATGATGATGTGATGACGTAGATATACTCATTCTTTCGTTTTCTTGCGAGGAGTTATGTCGTAATGGATGGATTTCAATGGATATTTTTTATACTATTTTGGCAACTCTAAAAAACTATTGAAATTTTGGTCAATAAACTAAAGATTGCTCTAACACCATAAGAGACGTCATAAAAGATTAACACCATAAGTGACGTCATAAAAGATTAACACCATAAGTGACGTCATAAAAGATTAACACCATAAGTGACGTCATAAAAGATTAACACCATAAGTGACGTCATAAAAGATTAACACCATAAGTGACGTCATAATATTTCTCAGCACATTCTTTCTCATATCAGTCGATTATTGTTTATGAGTCCAGACACTTACCAGAGGCGTAATTATTTCATTAACTTAAACATACACTTACATAATTAGTGAAGAAGTTAGTGGATAATCAGGAGTTAATTGCCCAGGTGTTGAGTGGATGGGTTAGGTATATACTGCACTGTGCACACCTGAGATTGTACCAGTTTCAGATATTCAGGTGTGTCCTTATCGTCGATTGACCCCTCAGAAAACCTGATTGGTGGAGGACATTGTCTCTCTCTCCCTCTCTCTCTCCCCGTATTTATTGAGCCGCGTCTGACAAGCTTATTCCGTGTGTGTGTGTGTGTGTGTGTGTGTGTGTGTGTGTGTGTGTGTGTGTGTGTTTATTCCTCATATATGGCCCAGCGTAAATGTCCACTCTTTATTTGGATAGCTTAACCCTTTTATATATGGCCAACTTAGTCTATCTATATGTGGGTATGTGGCCAATTTGTCACCTCTATGTGTGTGGCCAACATAGCCCCCATTTCTGTCCACCTCAGCTAGACCCCGGTAAGAGGCCATCCCCCTCTCCCCTTTTCCTCTTGTACGTGGCCATCTTATCTTCCCCCCCCCCCTTTGTGTGGCCTTCACGACCCCATTTTGTGAAGCATCTTCCCCATTTCCCTCTCCTCTTGTGTATGGTAAGTGAAGCCCCGACGTGAGGCCAGTTCAACCTATAGTGCTGGGAGGGGTGGAGGAAGAGGAGGATTAAGAGGGGGGGGGAGGAGGACGAGGAAGGGAAGGGAGAGGAAGGGGGACGAGAGGAAAAGATGGAAGAGGAGGTAGAGGAGGAGGAAGGTAAGGAGGCAGGTGACCCGTGTTACATAAGACCCGCCTCCGCTAGCTCGTACTGTCACTAGGGGCAGCGCGGCCCAGATGGACGGAGGAATATACTGAACACAAGAGAAGAAAACAAAATATAGGAGAAAATAGTAAAAAAAGTACGAAGATGAGTTGTTTTTATTTATTTATAGAGAAGAAAGTAGGAGGAAAATGAGATGTTTTCTTTATTTTTCTTTATTTTTATTGTTATTTTTGTTTTAGGGAGTCCTGATACGTTGTCGTTGTTATCTTTGGGACCGATATAATTTTAGGTCTTATTGGGTCCTCGGTAGGTCTTTTCTACTTCCCGGATTCGTGGTTGGGCTTCATGGTTTGCTGCCGTGGTCTCGAAGGCACCTAAACTGGTCTGGGTCTGAGGTTCATAGTTGGCCCGGGTCTGGAGTTCATAGTTGCCTTAATTCTCTGCGGTTGAAGGTGCGGAAGTCCGGGTTCAAGGCAGGGTTGAGGGCATGTATGTGTGTAAGAGCGTCTGGCCTCAGCTACGTGTATCACTCGCTTCAAAAAAAAAAAAAAAAGACTCTTTACGATTTTATGTTGAGACAATATGACACAATGGACGAAGCATTCTGACAACCCTACCGAGACAACAGGAGTCACAGTGTTCATTCTGAAATTCATCGGACGCCACCGTAGAGATACTTTTTTGGGGGGGGTGAGTACCGTAGACAGATCTGGTATGAAGTATTTATATGGCATCACACCAGTCACATTTTACTGTCTAATCAGTTAATACAGACAGTTAAACCATTCATGTCATTGACCAGTCACGTCCACCGTAGGTAAACAAACAATAACATCACACGTTTTTTATCACAATAACCACAGGTATCCAACCAATCACATTGCTGTCTTCTAAAAGTCGTGAACCACATCAGCCGGCCAACCACAGGTATCTGAGTGTTGGTCTTGGCATATACAGTAGCCGCGCTGGGGGGTTTACAAGCGGTCAAATATGGGCATAAAACATGTCGACAACCGCATGTGGAAATTTACACAGCCAATTGATTCAGTGTTGCCAAAAACAAGCTCTTCGGGTCCTCAAACACACACACGTAAATAGATTGAAAACAAAAACACAGACTCTGGTAATAGTAAAGAGTCTGTTTTATTTTGGCCGCCGTCTTTGTGTATCGTGGTTTAAAGGGGTTTAAGGGGTCAAATAATGGTAGGATGGTTTAAGGGTGTGGATGTAAGATGTGAGGAGGGATGTGGCTGTTCCTTAAGGGCTGTAGCAGAACAGGCTTTACAACATTGATAAAAACTGGCTGCTTCTCTCTCGTCCACCCTCGTCCACCCTCCCTTCCCCTCCTCCTTCGTCCACCCTCTCCTCCTCCTTCGTCCACCCTCCCCTCCTCCTTCGTCCACCCTCTCCCTCCTCCCTCCTTTCTCCTCCCCACTCCCTCCCTCCTCCTCCTGTGCCTCCCTCCTCCCCGTCCTCTCCCCCTCCTCCTCCTCCTCCTCCCTCCTCGCTCCTTCCACCTCTTCTGCCTGTCCTCCTCCTACTCCCTCTACCACCTTCCTCCTCCTCCCCTCCCTCCTCCTCCTCCTCCTCCTCGTATCTCTACCACCCTCTCCTCCTCCTCCTCCTATTCCTTCCTCTTCCATATCCTTCTCTTGATCTCTCTCCATTAAACACTCGATAAACCTTTTAGGGGGATGGTTAAACCCTTTTATGATGATGATGATGATGGTTTAACCCCCTTTAAGGACTATTATACTTCGAATTGCTTAAGGTTGAAGTTTTAACCTTTTCTTAAGATAGTGTCGTAAAAGGATGATGGTTTAACCCTTTTAAGGATGGTGGTTTAAGTAATTCAAATCGATAATATTAACCTAACCAAGGATCATGAGTTTAAACCATTGTCTTCAGAGGGTTAATACATGATTTATTAATTAGAGAGAGAGTGTGTGTGTGTGTGTGTGTGTGTGTGTGAGAGAAATCAACGCTTTTGTATTAGCTGTATAATGAGTGGTGTTGAGCAAGACATTGTTGGGGGCGGTGTTATGGTGGTAGTAATGGTGATAGTAGTAGTAATAGTGATAGTAGTAGTGGTGATAGTACTAGTAGTGGTGGTGGTGGGTTGAGGCCAGTGAACCATGGTGGGTGGTGGTTGTTGTGCCGTTGCCATGACGACCCCCACACACAGGAATGCTTGGCCACTTGCTCCTTCTGCCCCCACCTCCCCCTCCCACACCCCACCCTACCCCACCCCACTCCACCCCACTCCACCCCACGAGGATGTGTGGATGAATGGTACACCCCCTGCCTAATATTACTGTTGGTGGTGATGGTGGTAGTAGTGGTGATAGTGGTGGTGATGGTGGTGGTGGTGATAGTGGTAGTAGTGGTGATAGTGGTGGTGATAGTGGTGGTAGTGGTGGTGATGGTGGTGGTAGTGGTGGTGATGGTGGTGGTAGTGGTGGTAGTTCTGTTGGTGCTTCTACTGTTGCTATGTCTGTTGCGGCTTCTGTTGATGTTTCTGTCTCCGTTTTTGTTGTTGTTATTATTTGTTTTTGCTTTGTTTTCAATTTCCTCATCTTTATCAACCTCTTCTTAATATTTCTTTTCTATGTTTCTTTTTCGTCGTCATCCTCCCCTTCCTTTTTCTTCTTCCTCTTCTACCTTTTCTTCTTTTCTCTCTTCTTCGTCTTCATAGTCTTCTTATTGTTCTTCCTTTCTCTTCTTTTTCTTCTTCATTGTTTCCGTCTTCTACTGTACATCTTCTGTTGCTTCTCCCTCTTCCTCCCCTCCTCTTCACGCTGCCCCCCTACTCCTCCTCCTCCCTCCCTACTCCTCCCTTTCTCTCCTCCTCCTCCTCCCCCTCTGTCTCCCTCTCTTCCTCCCACTCCCTCCCTCCTACCTTGCCCCCTCCCTCCTCCTCCCTCCTGTGCCTCCTCCCCACCTCCCACCTCCTCCTCCTCCTCCTCCTCCTCCCTCCCTCCTGTCTCCTCCTCCTCCTCCTCCTCCTTCACATGGTGATCGTCAGGTTCTGGAGGTCATGCACTTGGGGAGGTAACGGTGTAGACGGGAGGCCGAGGGCTATGGCGGTGACTGAGCTGGTCAGGCCGCCACCAACGCCACCCGGCCGCCACCAACGCCACCCGGCCGCCACCAACGCCACCAGGCCGCCACCCAGCCGCCGTCACCGCCACCACCACCGCCACCTGCTATCCTTACCTTCCACCTCACCCTTCACCCACTTGGAGGAGGAGGTGGTGGAGAAGGGGGTGGTGGAGTAGGAGACCGGAGTGAAGAAGAGGAGGAAGGGGGAGGAGGAGGAGGAGGAGACGAAAGTAAAAAAAGAAAGAGAGAGAGAGAGAGAGAGAGAGAGAGAGAGTTTGTGAAGTATTTTTTTTCTTTTAATATTCACGTGGAGGAGACAACTTACTTCAAGGCTAGTATGAGTATTTGAAGACGTACTGTTGTTTATTGTTGTTGTTTATCTGTTTATTGTTGTTGTTTATCTGTTTATTGTTGTTGTTTATCTGTTTATTGTTGTTGTTTATCTGTTTATTGTTGTTGTTTATCTGTTTATTGTTGTTGTTTATCTGTTTATTGTTGTTTGTTCTGTTGTATATTGTTTGCTGTTGTTTTTTGTTTATTTATGTTGTTTGATGTTTGTTGTTGTTTGTTTGTTTATATTGTTTATTGTTTAGCATCATGGTTTTGTTTATTCTTGTGATTTAGCCTTTATTATTATCGTGTGTGTGTGTGTGTGTGTGTGTGTGTGTGTGTGTTACTGTCAGTATATATAACCTGACTTAACCATCATATGTATCAACAGGTATGAGAATTAACCACCAGTAACCACCATTTACCACCATCAACAGTGTAATTTCCTTAACTACCAGCTCATACAGTCCTGGGGGAGGAGTCTGATGAGAACGAGGAGTTGGCTACCCGCACAGTGAGAGACATGGGACGGATCATAGCCAGGATGATTGCTGATGGTGAGTACCCTGTGTAGTAATGAGTTTACCTGTCTTTCTCACCTGTGTAATAATGAGTTTACCTGTCTTTCTCACCTGTGTAATAATGAGTTTACCTGTCTTTCTCACCTGTGTAATAATGAGTTTACCTGTCTTTCTCACCTGTGTAATAATGAGTTTACCTGTCTTTCTCACCTGTGTAATAATGAGTACCTGTCTTTCTCACCTGTGTAATAATGAGTTTACCTGTCTTTCTCACCTGTGTAATAATGAGTTTACTTGTCTTTCTCACTTGTGTAATGATGAGTTTACCTGTCGACTGTGTAATGAATGAGAGACTTACCTTTCCCTCTCTCACACCTCTCACCTGTGTAGTGATTAGGACTTACCTGTCACTCACCTGTGTAATGATGAGGAGTTAATCTAGGTACCTCTCCCACCTAGGTGATGAAGAGTTGCTTGTCTCACCTGTGTAGTAATTAGATCTTACCTGTTCCTCTCTCACCTTTGTTGTAATGAGGTCTTTACCTGTCCATCTTTTTCACCTGTGTAGTAATTAGATCTTACCTGTCCCCCTCTCAACTGTGTAGTAATGAGGAAATCTTATGAGTTTTAAAAAAGTGTTGTTAATTATTATTATTATTATTATTATTATTATTATTATTATTATTATTATTATTATTATTATTATTATTATTATTATTATTATTATTTCCCTGTATGTTTTAAGGCATTTTAGCCGATTATTTATAAACAGTTGCTACCTCACCTTTAATTTTGTTTCCAATTTAGTGTAACTACGGATTTTCTTCCTTCATTTCTTCATGTACGTAATATTTTTTGGGGTGCATATTGATTTAAATCATTCTCTTTCGTTGTTTTTCTGCCTCAAACACGATTTATTCCCTCCTTGTCATACGCGTCACAAGAGCGAGTGTTTTATTCAGCTAGCGTGGTCAGGTGTGAGGTGGTGCGGACGTGATATAATTAATGCTGAATCCAGGTGTTATGGCTGGAGGTAGCATCAGTCTTGTTTACACCGGTGAAGGGAGGCATCCTTGTTTCCATTTTCCTTGCCAGTTTTATTTTTATATGTTTATAACGTGGAAAAAAAAACTTGTGGGTATTCTGGGTTGAACTTTAGAAAGTGTGAAAATAAAAACTAAATTATATTCGCCATTTTGTTGTATATTACCTGTCGTCACGAAATACCCCTCCGTGTTATATATATATATATATATATATATATATATATATATATATATATATATATATATATATATATATATATATATATATATATATATATATATATTTTGTTTGCTTGGTGTAATGATGTCTTGTCCTTAGGTGTTTTCATCCTTGGCTGGCTGAGGTTAGGTTAGGCTAGGTTAGGTTAGGTTAGGATAGGATAAGATAAGATAGGATAGGATAGGATCTGTCCCCTTCCCCAAACATTTGAATCCACACTCCAGCTTAAAATTCGTAGTGTTTCCTCGAGGTTAAGTTAGGATGACCCCCCCCCAACATTTGGATATGAGTGTTTCCTTGGTGGTTGTAATATTGTAGAGTAATCAGGCTTTCTTGGAATAATAAAGACCATTTTACCATTAACCTCGTCTTATTCATGCTTAACGGGAAAAGGGGAAGAGTTAGAAACCTTGACTAAACAGCTCCTCTCCACCTTCTTTTCCACCCTCCTCCTCTCTCCCCCATATCCCCTCCTCCCTTCTTCCCCCTTCTCCTCTCTCTCCTTCTTCCCCCTTATCCTCCTCTCTTCCTCTTCCCTTTCCTTCTCCTCCTCTCCCCTATTCCTCTCCTCTCCCCCTCCTCTCTGCTTTATCCTCATCTCCCTCCCTCCCTCCCTCCTCACCCTCCTCCCTAGTTTACCTTCACACACCAGCCACTCGCCACCTGCTGCCCGGATCACCTTCCTCGCTAAGCTAATACACCACACAGTCTGTCTTTAATCCTTGACTATATGTAAGACGTAGGGAAGATGATGAGTTACTATGCAAGACACAGCGAAAGGTTCAATTGGTGGTCTCATGGGAGTAATCATTTTAAGGTATTTTAAGGCAAGATTTTAAGATTTATTTTACTGGGGTTTTTTTTTTTTTAAGGAATATAGAAATAATTAAGTTGTGTTTTATAAGATTTAATTCTCTTAGGTTGAGAATTATGAAGTGTTGATGGGGTATGGTGTGTATTAAATGATATTGTGTGTGTGTGTGTGTGTTGTGTGTGTGTGTGTGTGTGTGTGTGTGTGTGTGTAGTTGAACATGCCCTGGGTCCCACCACATTTCCCCTAATTATGGGCTGTCTGTCCTCCATCTCTGGTAAATACGATACCTCCTCCTCTTCCCTCCTCCTCCTCCTGTGTGTTACTGAGGAGGAGGGGCAGCTGAAATAGGATCTTGAGAGTCATCCTTGTATGAGTTTGGGAATGAATTGGTTTAGATTGGAGACGGGTGGTTTGAATTGGAGACAGGTGGTTTTAGATTGGAGACGGTGGTTTAGATCGGAGACAGGTGGTTTAGTGAGACGGGTGGGTTTAGATTAAGAGCAATTGGTTTTAGATTGGAGACAGGTGGTTTAGATTGGAGACAAGTGGTTTAGATTGGAGACGGGTGGTTTTAGATTGGAGACAGGTGGTTTTAGGTTGGAGACGAATTGGTTTTAGGTTGGAGACAGGTGGTTTAGATTGGAGACGAGTGGTTTAGATTGGAGACGGGTGGTTTAGATTGGAGACGGGTGGTTTAGGTTGGAGACGGGTGGTTTAGGTTGGAGACGGGTGGTTTAGATTGGAGACGAGTGGTTTAGATTGGAGACGGGTGGTTTAGATTGGAGACGGGTGGTTTAGGTTGGAGACGGGTGGTTTAGGTTGGAGACGGGTGGTTTAGATTGGAGACGAGTGGTTTAGATTGGAGACGAGTGGTTTAGATTGGAGACGGGTGGTTTAGATTGGAGACGGGTGGTTTAGGTTGGAGACGGGTGGTTTAGGTTGGAGACGGGTGGTTTAGATTGGAGACGAGTGGTTTAGATTGGAGACGGGTGGTTTAGATTGGAGACGGGTGGTTTAGGTTGGAGACGGGTGGTTTAGGTTGGAGACGGGTGGTTTAGATTGGAGACGAGTGGTTTAGATTGGAGACGAGTGGCAGTAGAGAGAGGATTGGTTCCCGGAACACAAGCATGAACCAGCTATCACACGAGAGCTGATTAGTGATTAGCCACTGCAGGAGGCCAAGGACTGTCTCCGTCTGGTTTGGGCTCGACCGGTTATAAGACTCGACCGGTTATAAGACTCGACCGGTTATAAGACTCGGCTTGTTATAAGACTCGTCATGTTATAAGATTCGGCATGTTATAAGACTCGGCCCGTTATAAGACTCGGCCCGTTATGAGACTCGGCCCGTTATGAGACTCGGCCCGTTATAAGACTCGGTCTGTTATAAGACTCGGCCTGTTATGAGACTCGGCCTGTTATAAGACTCGGCCTGTTATGAGACTCGGCCTGTTATAAGACTCGACCTCTTATAAGACTCGACATGATATAAGAATCGACCTCTTATAAGACTCGACCTCTTATAAGACTCGACATGATATAAGAATCGACCTCTAATAAGACTCGACCTCTAATAAGACTCGACCTCTAATAAGACTCGACCTCTTATAAGACTACCTTTTATAAAACTGGACCTGTTATAAGACTGGACCTGTTATAAGACTCGACCTGTTATAAGACTCGACCTCTTATAAGACTCGACATGATATAAGAATCGACCTCTTATAAGACTCGACCTCTTATAAGACTCGACATGATGTAATAATCGACCTCTTATAAGACTCGACCTCTTATAAGACTCGACCTCTAATAATACTCGACCTCTTATAAGACTCGACCTCTAATAAGACTCGACCTCTTATAAGACTACCTTTTATAAGACTGGACCTGTTGGACCTGTTATAAGACTGGACCTGTTATAAGACTCGCTTCGGCTTGCTAGTAGTGGACAAGGTACAGTACTATCGTGTCTTGATCAGCAGGTGACTGGAGTTAAACTGCTGCTTGTTTTTGTGGTGATCGAGAGAGAGAGAGGGGGAAGAAGGGAGGAAGAGAGAGAGAAGGGGGAACAGGAAGAAGAGAGAGGAGAGGAGAGTAGGGAGAAGAGGGAGAGAGAGAGTAGGGGGAAGAGGAAGTAGAGAGAGAGAGCAATATATTTATTAATTTGTTTTTCCTTCTAATTTTTTTTTGTGATTAATAAATGTTTCTGGTTATAAATTATTCCTACATCATAATTTACATATTGTTTATTCATGAAGTGTACCGACTCTTGATGATTTTTTCCCTTAAATCAAATAATTTTCAGTATATGATTATTTTACGAGTAATTTATGTGATTTTAACTCATTTTTGTGTGAGTTGATTATGTAAATTATTGCCACAACACCCAAGGAAGGTAATTATACTCACCTAACCATTAATAAGTTAAGCTGGAGAGAAGGTCATTTAGTTGGGTGTGCCTTGCAATGTCCCTGTGTGTGTGTGTGTGTGTGTGTGTGTGTGTATACTAGTTAACGCCATAGTAATCCTCTACTGCTCCTTTATACGCCCACAAACACGTTCTTAGTTTGTTTACTCAAGATTCACAATTCAGTATAGTGGGGCAGGATTAATTGTATAGTGAATGTTGTTAATGGCGTATAAGAAAGCATTAGTAACAATAACTTATGGTTCGGGATAGCTTAGAATGGGTTTAATGGTTTGGTTTAATACTGTACCGAAATGGTCTAATGGGGGCTTAGTGAGAAGACTCCTTCGTTATGGGGATATTGAATATTAATGAGGCGTGGTTAGGCTCCTTCATTTATGGCTCATGATGAAGCTCAAAGCTCCAGGGTAATGGCTCTCGATCACTAGGGCTTTCGAGAATTTATTTATTTTTATTATTTTTTTTTAGATAATGTAGTCCAAGGTAATTGTATTGCGTAATGTGAGGCTGATAGTGGCGGTAGGAGATCAGGTTTGTGGTGGGATACAAGGCCGTTTACTCGTAGTTCCCGGTTGTGTGTGTGGATAATGTTGATGTAGAATTAATGGGTAACTGGTGTTTGTGACGGGATATTTTTTTTGCCTGTGGGATTAAAGAACTTGTCGTGTAGGAGGAGGATGCTCATGAGAGAGAGAGAGAGAGAAAGAGAGAGAGAGAGAGAGAGAGTATCAGGAATACCTGGGGTGAATTGAACCATGGAGAATCTGGGGGTATGGGACGCCTGACCGAATCTTGAACCCCTGGAGGACCTTAGATGACCTGCTGGAAGGATCCTTGGGTGACCAAAGGACGTGCTGGTTATCATCCTTGCGTACATGTGTGTGTGTGTGTGTGTGTGTGTGTGTGTGTGTGTGTGTGTGTGTACGTGCATGCGAGTCACGCCACAACCGCCACGGACACGGTCGCCTCCACAACTCGTACCATGTTTCCGCTGGTAGCGTAAGTGAACAACAACTGCGGCAAGTCGAGCGTGAGAGCATAATAATATTTCAAGCAGTTTATAATACGACGTGATTTCTGCGGCGGGCGGAGGCGAAGGCCGAGACGCCAGATTTCGGTGTACGCGGTCGGTGTGTTGATACACTTCCGGTCAGGGGCTCTGCCGGACCCCGCTACGGCGGACGAAGAACCCTTGTCAACCCCGTTACCAGTCCCGTCCATCACGCGGCGTCGTCGTTGAGCACTGTCGTGGTTGTCGGGGGTGGGTTCCTCGTCCTCTCACCTGGCGCCCGCTCGCTCATTACTGATGTGTTACCTGCCTCCTGCACCGAAACACATTGCTGGCTGTCCACGTGATGGATCATCTGCCACTATTATATAAGGTCAGTTCATCAACCTGGCAGAGGGAAAGAGGGAAGGTCATTACCGCGTCAGTGAGGAGAAATGAAGAAGTACAACAGTTGGTTGGGGGTAATGTTTGCTCGTGCGCTACACTCCACTGGTGGTGGTCGCCAGCTGACCACATGACGCGCACCTCTGGCGGCCACTAAGGGAACCTCTTCACAGTATTTATTAACTCGCAACCACTTACGGGACAACGCTCTCTAATGAACATATGTTGATGTTGTCACTAGAGGAAGACTAACATATGTTACTTAAATCCATCAACAAGACCTCACGTTGGTTACTGTGAAGGTGTGTGGAGTTGACGTTAATTGAGAGAAGCTGATGGTCAGTTACCTGTCTGATCAACACCCCGCAGGTGCAGTCACACGTGTAGATGAGGGAGGGGGTGGTGGTGGTATAGGTGTTAGTAGTGGTAGAGGAGATTGTTGTGGTGCAGGGGATGAAAGAGGTGGCGGAAGGGGTGGAAGAGATGGCGGAGGGAGTGGAAGAGATGGCGCAGGGAGTGGTAGCTTACAGGTACAGGTGCTTGTTCACACCTTTAGCTCTCTGACAGATCCCACCCCCACCCACCACCCCGTTCCTCTCCCCCACCCACCTCCCCGTTCCTCTCTCCTCTCTCCCACCCACCTCCCCGTCTCCCGTTCCTCTCCCACCCACCCACCTCCCCGTTCCTCTCCCCACCCACCTCCCGTTCCTCTCCCACCCTACCCCGTTCCTCTCCCCACCCCACCTCCCCGTTCCTCTCCCCCACCCCCTCCCCCGTTCTCTCCCCACCCCACCTCCCGTTCCTCTCCCCACCCACCTCCCCGTTCTTCTCCCCACCCACCTCCCGTTCCTCTCCCCCACCCACCTCCCCGTTCCTCTCCCCCACCTCAACACCGCTCTCACAAGACTTCTCTCACCCACCCCACATCAATTGCCTGTGACTCCTCCTACACTCACACAACAACCACCACAACCTTCACGGCTATTACGATTGTGACTTCATACCGCAATACTACAAACCACTACACTTCGATTACTCACAACACCCACAACACTCGCAACATTCGCAACACCCACAATACTCGCAACACCCACAACACTCGCAACACCCACAACACTCGCAACACTCGCAACACCCGCAACACCCGCAACACTCGCAACACCCACAACACTCGCAACACCCACAACACTCGCAACACCCACAACACTCGCAACACTCGCAACACCCACAACACCAATCCACGACAGATTGTTTTTAAACCGTAATATCCAGGAAAGTCTCAGCTCATGACCTGTTTTCGTTAGTACTTATTGCAGTGGTTTCCTAATTGGCTTAATGAATCTATATTAGTGCCTATTACGATACCAATTACACCTATTTTTATCTCATAAGTGACACTAATTGTTACGTGAGTTTGCTTTAGTTACTTACCTGTTGACGCACCAATTAATTTCTACCGTAACTGGATGACGAATCAAGGTCGGTTTAAGGTTAATGGTAGTTAATCATGGTTGGTTTAAGGTTAATGGTAGTTAATCATGGTTGGTTTAAGGTTAATGGTAGTTAATCATGGTTGGTTTAAGGTTAATGGTAGTTAATCATGGTTGGTTTAAGGTTAATGGTAGTTAATCATGGTTGGTTTAAGGTTAATGGTAGTTAATCATGGTTGGTTTAAGGTTAATGGTAGTTAATCATGGTTGGTTTAAGGTTAATGGTAGTTAATCATGGTTGGTTTAAGGTTAATGATAGCTAATCATGGTTGGTTTAAGGTTACTGGTAGTTAATCATGGTTGGTTTAAGGTTAATGGTAGTTAATCATGGTTGGTTTAATGTTAATGGTAGTGTATTATGGTTTAGGGATAATGGTTTAATCCGCGTAATGTAAACCCTATTTTAAACCAAGGGAAACTTAGTCATTATTTTCACATTTTTCTAAGTCATTTCTGTATATGGAAGGCGAGAGGAGAGGCGTAAACTAAGACTATGGAATGAAGAAGGTTAAGGTAGTCTTGAATTAAGGTCTTTACGGGGGTCTTAACCTCGCTTAGGTGAATTAAACCAGAATACGACCACACAAATTATTTTTATTTATTATTATTAGTGGATCTTTTATCTAAACTTTTGTTTTGACTTACGTGTTCAGGATTTTTTTTTTGTCTTTCGTGTTTATAAAATTAATGTGTTAGGGAAAGGTTGGTATTATGACTTTTCTGCAGGTAATGGTGTTGGGAGATTTGAATGCCTTGTGAAGTAGCGATCCTGTTGAGTTGAGAGAGTGTGTGTGTAGAGGGGGGGGGGTGTAGTTGACCTGGACAGAGACCACCAGGAGCTGCCATCACCACACAGCCCTAGGCTATCTCCCCCCTCCCCCCTTCCTCCCTTCCTCCCGGACAAGTGTAGTGTAGCCTCCTGTGTGTGTTAGGAGGTGGGAGAGGAGGAGGAGGAGGGAGGGTCTTCTGCGGGTGATGGTGGTTGTTCGTTGCAGGTGGTGGTAGTGATGGTTGTTACAGGTGGTGGTAGTGATGGTTGTTACAGGTGGTGGTAGTGGTGGTTGTTACAGTTGGTGGTAGTGGTGATTGCTATTACAGGTGATGGTAGTGGTGGTAACTGTTGTTCCTGGTGATTCATGCAAGAGGAAGTCACATTATGAGGGCTCGTCTCAACGCCTTGTTGCTAAGGAAGCACCCTGTCCCGGGGCTAATGATCGTTCAACTGCAAAGAGAAGACGAGCGAAAGTTCTTCTGGCGTAGCTGCTTTAAGCGGGTCCCAATGGGATGAAGACAAACGCCTGGCGCTATTGATGACTTGTGCTGGAGGAGAGTTTTTATTGACAGGGTGGTAAGAGGACGGGCGGTAGACTATGTACTGACACCATAATGATGCGTGAGGTGGAGGTGTTGGCCCGCCTCTCAGGGACGGTGAAGGACAGGTCTACACTGGCTCATACCATCGGCCTCAGTGTCGTCTGCAACACTCACCAGCACGACGTGAGGGATTATAGCAGTTATTGGCTGTTGTGTTCGGTGTGTTTGTCGTCTTCGGTGTTAACAATTGTGAATCTACCTTAAGGTGAGCTTCATTATCCTTTGACAAGTGCCCCGTTGGAGATGATGTGAAATTGTTGGTTTTCTCGTTTATATGTTTTGTAAAATACCTTTTCAAATTCTTTTATCATTTTGATTACGTGTATAAACCACGACTACCATACATGTGATGGTGCAGTATAGAGGAAAATGATATTAGTAAGAGAACCAAGGTAATTAAACACGTAAGTTATTTAACAGTGTGATAGGGAGAAAGTTAAGAAAGTGACAGAAAATTAAATATACGCCTTGAAGAAAGTGTAAGTAAAGGGCGGGGGGTAAGTGTAGACAACACAGAAACACTCACTCGTAGGTTAAGTTGCACCTGCGGCCACGTACTGGCTGAAGCCACTCATTCACCTGGCATTTCCCTCAAACCCTCGCCAATGACGCTGGCTTAGGTTCCCTTAATTATCATAAATTGTCTCTATGACTAACTGTACTTGGTGTTTTTTGATAGTCGAATTTCACTGGTAGAAAACGTGTACATTAGACATGGAATTTAATTTATAGAGAGGTATTTAGTTGTGTCGAGGGAAGTCATGGAAGAGGAATCGGAGGCGGGCGGTCTGGCTGGATGGCTGGGGTTGCGACGTTGCCGCCAACATGGTGTGACGCCTTGCTAGCAACGTTTTCTGTACTGCTACTGCCCGGGTGTTTGGTATTCTGTTCACTACCAGAAGCTGCCACTGTCACACCAGTACTACCACACCAACACCGTCACCACCACCAGTAGTACCAACACCACCACCACCACTACCATACGATTTTGCCTAAAAGATATTTTTTTGTTTTTACTATAGTTCCTGTCTTTTCCTGGTCACTTAACTCCAACAAGTCTTCGAAGGATGAATACATTATTACTCTCGGGGATATACGTGTAATGACTGTAATCTTCGTATTTTGGTATTACAGAATTTTAAATATGCCTCATTTATAGTATTTCGTCGTAAAAGATTTTTATACAATTAATAAAAAACCCAAACACCGTGGGAGTCATGCAGTGAGGAAGCAAGGGGCGACACACACAGTAGTCCTGGTGGTGGGTCTTCTGTTCTTCACCTCCTCCTGACACATGCCTGACGTTCCTCCTCTGGCTAACAGTAATGGTCGAGGGCGGTATATATACACTACTTCCTCAAACTATCGTAATTATTGAGGCGTACTTGGTAATTTTGTCCTACAGTAAGGAAGTGGACTTTAGGTGTCGTGAAGAGATAATAGGGAAGGTTGACTTGAGACCCACTCGCTCACTCCCTAGCTCACTCACCCACTCGCTCACTCCCTAGCTCACTCACCCACCCACTCACTCACCCACTCGTTCACTCACTCACCCACTCGCTCACTCCCTAGCTCACTCACCCACTCGCTCACTCCACCCATTTTTTGGTACATATTATTATTCATTTGTCTTACAGTAATTTATTCAGTTACGTTATATTTTTTAAAAGTGTCTTAATTTATTAATTTATTCTAACCAACTACTCTTGGTAAGTGGCCAACAGAAAAAAGGAAAATTTTAAATTATTGTAGCTCCAGCGATTTCTCTAACACACACACACACACACACACACACACACACACACTACAACTGGCAGAGATAAAAAAACACTGACCATACTGACGTAACAGCTTCACCTTACGTGTTTTTGTTATGCCTCCCAGAGATAACGAAGCTCATGTTGACAGTGTTGTGGGGGGGGTGTTCAGCCGCCCTTACCTGTCTGTCCATCTGAGAGCAGAACATCACCTGTGTTAATTGGTGGATTTCGTTCAGTTTTATCCATTTTGAACATTTCAGCTCAATTCTTTTGACTTAAATCAATTCTTCATCTTGAGTTCCTTGGAGCAACTATAATGAGTTATGGTGACTGTCGGGTGATGAGTTATGGTGACTGTCGGGTGATGAGTTATAGTAACTGTCGGGATGACTCTTGAGATAACTTACGGTGACTGAGACAACTTATGATGACCCTGGGATGACATAGGGATGACTTAGTGATGACCAGAGGCGTGGTAGGTAAAGGCACCCACGCTACACTGTTCTCGCGATGACTTTGGTCGGGGAGGCGGAACGTGAGGTGTTACTTTCCACAGGTTGTTGGCCCTGGACTCGGGTAAAAATAAGACGCTGTTTGTGTATGATTTACACAGACCTCGGGGCACTCCCTGTGTTGACGACCGTGACGCTGACCATGGTGGGGGGGGGGACATGGCCTGTGATGTGATACATGGCCCCTCTTGTGGTGTGATACATGGCCCCCATTGTGGTGTGATACATGGCCCCTCTTGTGGTGTGATACATGGCCCCTCTTGTGGTGTGATACATGGCCCCCATTGTGGTGTGTTGTGATACATGGCCCCTCTTGTGGTGTAGTGTAGTGACATGGCCCCTCTTAGGTAAAAGGTATACATATCCCTCTGTGGTGTGTAGTGATATATGCCCTCTTGTGGTGTGTTGTGATGACATGCCCTCTTGTGGTGTTGTGATACATGGCCCTCTCTAGGTGTGTGTTGTGATACATGGCCCTCTCTTGTGGTGTGTGTTGTGATACATGGCCCCTCTTGTGGTGTGTGTAGTGACACATGGCCCCTCTTGTGGTGTGTTGTGATACATGGCCCTCTTGTGTGTGTTGTGACACATGGCCCCTCTTGTGGTGTGTGTTGTGATACATGGCCCTCTAGGTGTGTAGTGATACATGGCCCCTCTTGTGGTGTGTGTAGTGATACATGGCCCCTCTTGTGGTGTGGTTGTGATACATGGCCCCTCTTGTGGTGTGTGTTGTGATACATGGCCCTCTTGTGGTGTGTAGTGACATATGGCCCTCTTGTGGTGTGGCTAGGATATGGTCCCTCTCTTGTGGTAGTGACATGCCCCTTTAGTGTAGTGATACATGCATTCCTCTTGTGGTGGTGTATTGTGATACATGGCCCCTCTTCTTGTTAGAGCAGAAGATGGCATAGTGTATAGCGATACATAGTTACTTCCTGATATTAAACAACAAGATGGTGAAAATGTTTTAGGAGAGAAAAACCATCCGAACTTATTATGATTTTTTTGTCTGGAGTTATCGTACTCAAGGGCTTATAGTACCTGTGTTGCTATCGTACTCAGGGGCTGGGTTATCGTACCCAGGGGCGTTTTCATCGTACTCAGGGGTTAAGCCATCGTACCAGGGGCTGGAAGCTTATCGTACCTGGTGATTGGGTTATCGTACCCGAGGTTTACGTTATCCTACTCAAGGCTTATAGTACCAGGTTGTTATCGTACTAGGAGTTGCTATCGTACTAGGGTTGGTTATCGTACCAAGGACTAGAAAATTAATAGATACGTGTTTGTACATTGCGTAAGTGAGACAGGTTAGGTCGTTTATCTGATTTATCTGATTGGTTCAAGGACCTTAAAGTGTTGTTGTTCATACTCGGCCTGGTTCTGTTCAAGTTCTGCCCGGTCAAAGGTCATCCAATGTCAGTGATCCGCTTAGGTCATTGATTAAGTCTCAGTGGTCAGCCTAGGACCCTAAGTCATGGGTCAGCTTAGGTCACTGTAAAGGACAAGTCCGGTGGTCAGTGATGGTGAAGCGAATCGTGTTAGTGGTGATAATGATGGTGGTGATAGTAGTGATGATGGTGGTGGTGAATATGGCGCTGGTGGTGGTGATAGTAGTGGTGGGTGAAGGTGGTGCTGGTGGTGGTGATAGTAGTGATGGTGGGTGGTGAAGGTGGCGCTGGTGGTGGTGATAGTAGTGATGTGGTGGTGAAGGTGGCGCTGTGGTGGTGATAGTAGTGATGGTGGTGGTGAAGTGCTGGGTGATAGTAGTGATGGTGGTGGTGAAGGTGGCGCTGGTGGTGGTGATAGTAGTGATGGTGGTGGTGAAGGTGGCGCTGGTGGTGGTGATAGTAGTGATGGTGGTGGTGAAGGTGGCGCTGCTGGTGCTTCTGAAGGTGGAACAAGTCACGCTCCATACTGAAACGAAACAGCAGTAGCGGAGGACTCGGTGGTGGGTAGTGAAGGATGAAGAGAACCTCACCTGCTGGGAGTACTCAATTTTAAGAGTTACTACCAGGAGGCGGGGTGCTCCCCTACCTGATATGAACGATAGTAAGACGTAAATATCTCTCTCTCCCAAATCCCCACTCCCTTTCCTACCTCTACCTTTTCCTCCCAATTCTCTATTCTTTCCCCTTACCTTTCCCAATTATATCCTTTTTCTCCCCCACTTAGCCCTTTTCACACTCCCTCTCCCCCATTCTTTCCCTTAGCACCCTTCCTAATGCCCTTTTCCCCATCATTACCTCTTTTTCCTCCTTCCTGCCCTCATCTTCACACTGGTGGAAAAGGGTGAAGTGCCGACGAAGCGAGACGAGGTGTTTGAAAGGAGGGGGGGGAAAAGGGAGAAGGGAAGGGGAGAGGCTGTCGCATGATGTAGGGTGGTGAGGAATAGATCTAGGAGAGGAAGAAGAGAGGCCAAGGAGTTCACAGGGTATCCTTCCCTCCCCATCCTCCTACGCTTCCTCCCTCCTCCCTTACTACTACCACCATCTCAATTCCATACTCCATCCTGCATTCTCTTCTCTCCTCCCTCCCCCCCGCTTCTCTTTCCTCCCTCTCCTCACCTCAGCAGAGAGCAGCTTGTCCCGTGTCACTGACCTCATAGGAACCTGTACTTCATCACCTTGTGTGTGTGACCAGACAGTACCTCGGTCCTATAACCACTGTAATGAGCTTATTAAGAGGTCATTCCTCTCCCCTTTCTCCTCCTCCGCTTTCTTCCTCCTCCTCGACCCTCTTCTCTTCTCACCCTCCTCTCTTTTTATTCATTTTCCTCCCCTCTTCCTCCTCTCCTCCTCACCCCCGTTCCTCCATTTTCCCTTTTCCCTCTCCTCCCTCCTCTTCCCCCTTCTTATTCCTCCTGCTCTTCTCCCTTCCTCCTCCTCCTCTCCCTCCTCTCCCTCTTTCCCTCCTCCTCATTCTCTTCTCCTCCTACGCTTCTCCTCGTCCTTCTTCCCTCACCTCCTCTTCTCTCACGCACAGCACATAAAGAAGAGTGGCTGTTTCATCTCCCTCTCTTCCCCACCTCCTCCCCCTACTCCCCCCCCAACTCCTCCCCACTCCCCACCTCCTTCCCACCTCACACCTCGGTGTTAATGGCGTCCATGGGGTAATCTTTATTATACATGTAACTTTCCCCCTTCCCAGTCTCCCCAGTTCCACCCCCTACCCGCTCAAGTCTCCACCTCTCTCCCTGAATACTACCCTCCCCCTACTTCAGTCACTTCACCTCCTCCTTCTCCTCCTCCTTCTGCAAGTCATCCAGGAGGTCCTTCTTCCTTCCTTCCGACGTGTTGAGGCTCGCTGTTACGCATCGACCAACCCAAGGAAAATGAAAGCGGCAGGAGGGGAGGGGAGGGTGGGGGGGGTGGTGAGTAGGAGGGGGTAGAGATAGGAAGAGGGAGGGGGGCAGGGGGGAGGAAGGGAGGTAGAATGTGAGTGAGGATTAAGGGTAAGGGAAATGGTAGAAAGTGATAAGGAAAGGAAGGAAGGAAGGAAGACAATGTTTAGCAGTAACACTAAAGTTGTCATCAATGGGTTGGGTGTAATGATTGCTCGAGGGGGAGAAGGAGGAGAGGGGAGGGGTAGACACACTTCACCAGAAATCGAGGGTGTGCCTGCATGAGAGAGAGAGAGAGAGAGAGAGAGAGAGACCACCCTAAAACCTAACCTCCCTTTATCATTCGTACACGGGGTCAACTGTGCTTTGGATTTCTATTTGCGAACGCCTCAGACATTCAGTTCTCTGCTCACGAACGCTGCCGACGACATCCCTTACCAACGGGGAAGCCATTTGACCCAGAATACACAATAAGACTCGTGTAAAAACAGAAACTCTCTCTATGTTTGTATTTTGATATGTAAGTTCTTTTCTAAGGTAGTAACTTATCGATTATTTGTATTTAATTTCTTTCTGTAGAGGATTATAGTAGTGAGGATTTTGAAGCCTGCTTAGGACGTCTCTACTACATCCTACATAATACAAAGCATTGGTATGTCTCCCTACATTCCTGCCAAGATGCAGTTCAGGACTTCATACAATCTTACATAATAATAAAAGCACAGGGCGTCTCTACATCCTACAAGATGTTGGAAGTTCAGACCTGCTACATCCCACATAATACAGCACAGGCGTCTCCCTACATCCTACAAGATACAGCGTTCAGAACTCCTGCCACATCCAACATAATACAGCACAGGGCGTTCCCCACATCCTACAAGACAGTTCAGGACTCTTGCTACATCCTACATAATACAGCACAGGGCGTCTCCTACATTCCCACAAGACACAGTTCAGGACTCTGCCACATCCTACATAATACAGCACAGGGCGTCTCCCTACATCCCTACAAAGATACAGTTCAGACTCTGCTACATCCCACACACAGCACAGGGCGTCTCCTACATTCTCTACAAGATACAGTTCAGGACTCTGCTACACCCACACGTGGTCTCTGGTTTCTGTGGTTCAGTGGTCCCAAAGTCGATGTCATGACTCCTGGTAGACGACACACGTGACGTCACGGGTGAGCGGGAGGGTTTAAGTAGCCCTGCGTGAGGATGCGTCAGGGGCAGTTGTCCTGGTCCGGGTGGATGCTGGTGAACCCCCTGGCGTGTGTTAGTGAACCCTCTGGCGCGTGTGTGTTGGTGACCCTGGCGTGTTATTGAACCCTCTGGCGTGTGTTAGTGAACTCCCTGGCGTGTTAGTGAACCTCTGGCGTGTGTTAGTGAACCCTCTGGCGCGTGTGTGTTGGTGATCCTGGCGTGTTATTGAACCCTCTGGCGTGTGTTAGTGAACCTGGCGTGTTAGAGAACCCCAGGCGTGTGTGTACAGAACCCCAGGCGAGTATGTTGGTGAATCTCTGACGTGAGTTGGTGACCCCAGCCACCAAACTATAAACCCCACCATCGTCTCCCCGCCGATAGAGGAAGAGAATTGTCACAGACGCTGTTTTTGAGTGCAGTCCTTCTAGTGTGGACCCGGCACCCACCATCACCAACCTCAGTTAAGATGTGATCTCCTCGCTGAGTTGAATGTCATCTGGTCATGTATCGAGCATCTGCCGCATTTTAAGATACACTGACCACATCTTCTATGCTTCTTGCCACCGATGATGATGATTTCAAGTAGAGTAATCAACAGAACTGTCTTTGATACTTCCGTGGTGTCTGTAATGTCACGTCGATGGCTATGTAAAGCGGTGCCGTGGTGACTGGTTTGCCATGATGCCGGCCTCCTCCCCGCTCTCCCGGTTTCCTCCTCCTGCCCTCCTCCCGCCCTCCCTCGTTTTGCTCGCGCCGCCGCCATCGTCTTTGTAACTCCGCCCAGAGAGTTGTTTTGAACGTTGTTATGCAACACTCTCTTAGCCGCCTCTAGCCAATATTTCAGATAGTGTAGCGGAGATGGGGGAGAGAGGGAGGGTGGGGAGAGAGGGAGAGTGTAGCTTGGGGAGGGGGGGAGATGGGGAGAGAGGGAGGGCGATGGGAGGGAGATGGTGGTAGAGAGGGTGATGTACTTGTAGGAGAGGGAGAAGGTTGTATAATGTGTGTGAGAAAGAGAAAAAGAGAGAGAGAGCAAAGCAGCAAGAATTGACTCTCACCAATTATAGAAAAACACACACACACACACACACACGTACACACACACACACACACACACACACACACACACACACTCACCTCACTCACTCTCTCACCACCACCACACACACACACACACACACACACACACACACACCTACTCACTCTCACTTCACTACTCACACACACACACACACACACACACACACACACACACACAAATAATGTTAATAGGACGCCAGATAATTCACCCCCATAATAATGACAGGTATTTTCTCTACAGGTAATTCAACTCTTATCCCAACACCTGGTATGTCCGTGGTATTACATTATTCTCTTTCAGATATATAATCCCTCCTGCCCTTCCCTCCTTCCTTCCTCCTTCCCTTCCTTCCTTCCCTTCTTCCCTTCCTTCTTCTCTTCCCTTCCTGCCTTGGGCACAAAATACATCTACATTTCTATGGCAAAGATCTATATACTTGAATATATAAATGAGGATGATGGTATATACGAATGAACAATGCGAAAGAGAAAGGTGGGTGATGATGATGATGACTTATGGGTGATGACTACGTATGTTGTTGACATCGAGTCTTATTGGTGTCATGTTTCTCTCTCTCTCTCAACTCTCACCCTTTCTCCTCTCTCTCTCTTCACACACCATTTTCCCCCCTCTCTCTCCCCACCAAAGGTTCAGAAAGCCATCCTCTTCCCACTCAAAGTTCAGAACAGTGTCGCTGCTGGCTGAGGCGGAACAACCTTATGTGTGTTATACCTCCTGCAAACGCCAGGCGATGTTGAATGCTCACACTGGTGTTGATTTGTATGGTGAAATGAGTAGTCTCTTCTCTGGCGTTTTTCGAGGCCAATAAACACGGTGGTGGTGGGTAGACAGTGTGGGGGGTGGCGTGTGGAGGGGTGGTAGGGGAGGTGTGTGGGGGCAGGTGTGTGTGTGTGTGTGGGGGTGTGTGTGTGTGGGGTGTGTGGGGATGGTGGTGTGTGTGTGGGGGTGTGTGGGGTGGGGTAGGTGTGTGTGGGGTGGGGTAGGTGTGTGTGTGGGGGCAGGTGTGTGTGGGGGTGTGGGGGTGTGTGTGGGGTGTGTGGGGTGTGTGTGGGGTGTGGGGTGGGTGTGTGTGTGGGGTGTGTGGGGGTGTGGGGGTAGGTGGTGTGTGTGGGGGGTGGTAGGTGTGTGGGGGGCGTGGGTGGGGGGGTGGTAGGTGTGTGTGTGTACACCTCGGGGCACAACACTCATTATACACCTCTTATTGACACTCTTGACTAAGGTCTAAACCCTTACACGTCATCAGTGACTAATGTAAATATTCAGTGTTCATTTTTTTCGGCGTTCTTGTTTGTGGTGACCTGAGGTGATGGTTGTGGTGATGATGGTGGTGATGATGATGGTGGTGGTGGTGCTGGTGGTGATTGTGGTAGTAGTGGTGATGGTGCTGGTTGTGATGGTGTTAGTGGTGATAATGGTGTCGTTGGTGTCATTATTGTGGTGGTGATGATGGTGGGTGTCGTGTTGGCCACAATGGCGAGTTATTTTTTTTTTACAAGTGGATGTTACGTCTTGGTTAAGTGCTGAGTCATCCTTTAGTTGTGAGCTCAACAGGTGCACGAGTAAAAATCCCACAGGACAAAATTCTGTGAAAATAATGGAACGGACATTTCATCAGGTTATGTTAGGTTAGGTTAGGTTAGGTTAGGTTAGGTTAGGTTAAGTTAAGTTACCTTTCGTTGGGTTGGGTGGCTGTTGAATTCATCTTCATATTGAGTCTCGCCACGCCCAAGAGTGTGTGTGTGTGTGTGTGTGTGTGTGTGTGTGTTATGATAGGTGTGATTCTGTTGATATTAAGCTAAAGAAAATTATATCGCGATTAACAATAAGAAGGTGATTAATAACAACAAACTCAAATAATAACAGTTGACATTAACAAACTAATAATAATAATAATATTAATAACAATAATAATAATAATAATAATAATAATAATATAACAAATCAAACAGTATAGCCAAGATTAACTCCCATCTCGCGGTTAAACGTCACTGAGGGAAATATGAAAGAAAATAATGCATGTAATGGTTCTTAATATTCAACAACAACAACAACAAAGTCTTCAAGCTGCGACAAAACTCATTTATAAATTGTAAACTTATTTATATTTCTTCTGTATAATAAAAAAAAATAATATCTGTTCTTGGTATATCGGCGGTGAGTGTCCAGGACTTATGGTGGAGGTGAATAAACAGTCGCCTCATAGAAAACTTGTCTATAGGTTTGAGGGGATACTAGTGCATAATGGTAAGGGGGGAGAGGGTTGAGGGTGGTAGTGGCAAGGGTGGCGATCATTGACGTGTGTCTGTGCCATGAGCGAGACTCACCATGACGACAGACCGGTGTATTGTGCCTCACCCGACAATTACTCCGCCAGTTACACCTGTACACCGCCTCACCTGATGACGGGTCTTCTCCCCTCCCCCATCCCCCCCCCCCACACACCTGTTTATAAGATAAGGTTGGTTCTCCCTCAGGTGTTGTTGGTCTTACCTGTGAGTTTTGGAACCTACGACCCCTTCTGACGGAGACCTACTCGTAGACACGGCATACTAAGTAGCCACGTGTGTGTGTGTGTGATGCTGGTCAGGTAGTGAGGGAAGGGACGCCTCGGAAAGATGCAAGAGGAGGAGTATCATGGATCGTTGTGCATCAAGAGCCTCGTGTCTTAATTGGACGGACTTTGTACTTGACTCATATTAAGTTAAAAAAAATAGTAATTCTCCTGGTTTGTTTATTTTTATTATTTTACGTCTTTGTATACTTCTCCACGAGCTGATGAGATCCGTTCCGTTAAAAAAAAAATCATTACCAATACGAGAAATCAGTATCGCCTGGCGTTCTCCGCGCACTGACACACTTAACGGAAGTTCACTACCTGGCTAACGTCGGTGTATATCTTCTGCTTGCGTGCATAAACAAAGCCCTGACGCTAAGCTGATACCTTATGGATACATGTAGGGCTTTCACATCACGTCTGTAAACATAACGAGTTAACACACACACCAGCTGATACAAACATGTCTCGACCTGTTCTTGTCCTCCCTTGTTTACCCTGACGGACGGGAGACTTAAGCTCAGGCTCTGAAATTGTGGGAACCAGTTGTTTAAAAAATACAAAAGATGGTGTGTGGACTGAGCTGAGGCGGTAAAGGCTGGAGTGTATCTTGGAAAAATAATTGTATCAACGTGGGAAGTTTTGGGGATGTTGACCTCTGTGTTGAACCTTCCCTCTCCCCCGTGGTGGTGTGTGTTGAACCTTCCCTCCCCCGTGGTGGTGTGAGTTGAACCTTCCCTCCCCGTGGTGGTGTGTGTTGAACCTTCCCTCCCCGTGGTGGTGTGAGTTGAACCTTCCCTCCCCCGTGGTGGTGTGTGTTGAACCTTCCCTCCCCCGTGGTGGTGGTGTGAGTTGAACCTTCCCTCCCCGTGGTGGGTGTGTGTTGAACCTTCCCTCCCCCGTGGTGGTGTGTGTTGAACCTTCCCTCCCCCGTGGTGGTGTGTGTTGAACCTTCCCTCCCCCGTGGTGGTGTGTTGAATCTTCCCTCCCCCGTGGTGGTTTGCGTGTTGGATCACCTGAAAATTAGACACCCCCAGTTTATTTAACCTAATTTAAACACCCTAGCGTAAACCAAGTGCGTCTAATCTTCAGGTGATCCATTGATTACTGATGGCACTAATTCAGTTTTTCTTCAACAACTATATAATGGCTTTGACAGTTAAAACACTAAACCCGCTGAGGTAGGGAAAAAACTGAGAGGAATTTTTCTAAACCAGCGAGGATGACAAGCGTCGGGTGAAGCTCGTGCGTATTACCTTGAGCAGTTTGGAGAGGTGATTTAAGCGTGGTAATTGTAGGTGTGTTTTGAGGGGTGGGACGTGCCTGTTTGCCGGCCCCAACCACCACCACGGGTCCCCACCAACACGGGTCCCCACCACCACGGGTCCCCACCACCACGGGTCCCCACCACCACGCGTCCCCACCAACACCTCCACCACCAACACAGCCCACAATATCACCACTAAAATGCACCAATGCTCCCACAGGCCCCACCACCACCACCACTACCACCACCACCACCACTATTACCACCGCCACCACCACGGCCCACACCACCACCACCACTACCACCACCACTATTACCACCACTATTACCACCACCACGGCCCACACCACCACCACACTTCCTCACTCGTGCTGCGGTAATTTTCAACAAAAGCGAACTGTATCTTTACTTGTGCTTAATTTTTTCTTGTCGTGAGAGGAATCCTTAACACACACACACACACTCACACTCACACACTCACACTCACACACACACACTCAGCATCAGGTTACCCAAATGTAGGCCACAAACTCGTCTCTACCTTCTTTAGTGGTGATTAATGGTGATATCAGGACTTGTTGGTGGTAGTTGTGCGAGAGAGATGGTGATGGTGGTAGTTATGGTACTGGTGGTGAGCGTGGGGTAATGGTGGGCGTGGTCTTGCGGTGGTTGTGTGCGTAGTCTTGCGGTGGTGTTAATGATGGTGAGGGGCGTTGTCCTAGTGGTGGTTGTGGTGGACGTTTTGCGTGGTCGTTGGGTTGGTAGCAGCGGTGGTCGTGCGGGGGTGGCGGTGGGCGTGGTCGTGGGGTGGTGGTCATGGGCGTGGTCGTGGGGTGGCTGTGGTGGAGGGGGAGGAGGGGGGGGGGCGTTGGTATCGAGTTGTTCCTTTGTTCAAGTCTTGTTGGTCCAGTGAACTTGTCCAGAAAAAAAGATTAAGTGATGTAGAAATGGTCTGATATTCTTCTCGTCAGATATTTCTCACTCACGGATATTTCTCATTCATAACATGGCAAGTCAGTGGTCTTTCCTTGCGCTATATTTACTATTATCTCTCTCTCTCTCTCTCTCTCTCTCTCTCTCTCTCTCTCTCTCTCTCCATTTTTTCATATTGATATCACCAAATGACTTCAAAAACAAGTGCGTAGTGAAGAAAGGGAGGAGTTAAGGAAGGTGAAAAAGTGGTAGTAATGGTAGTTGTAATGGTGATGGTAATGGTGGTGATAGTGGGGATGGTGGTGATAGTGGGGATGGTGGTGATAGTGGGGATGGTGGGGATGGTGGTAGTGGGATAGTGTTAATGGTGGTAGTGGAGACAGTGAGATAGTGATAATGGTGGTAGTCGTGGTGGTGATGGTGGTGGTAGCAGGACGTTTCAAGACAGGTGGCAAGGGTATCCACCTGCTAAGATCTGGTGTACTGTTGTCGAATACCTCTACTCTTATTCTACTACCTTATACTAATCTCTCTTATCGTACTAATCCTGCCTCTTACCTCCTCTTTGTCTCTTGTTACATACTCAGGAGTCTGTTTTATCATTGCAGTACACTTCCTCCTCCTCCTCCTCCTCCTCCTCCTCCTCCTCCTCATTACGTGCTCTGCCGACTAAATCACGCTGCCTCTCGCTCGGCTCAGGACCTGTGACGTGATACAATCTGCAGAAGGTGTTACTCTATCAAATTCCTCCAACCAGCCTCATTCTGGCCTTGTACGTGTTACCTGTCACATAATAATAATCATTGTGAGTCGGATTCAGTATTCCTGTTCTCGAGTGTGTTAGAAAGTTAACCTTCCCTGTGTGTGTGTGTATGTGTGTGTGTCTCCAGTTGTACACATGTTATTTTCAAGAGATGTGTGTGTTTGTGTGTGTGTGTCGTTGTTAACATCAGTAAGACGAGGGTTTAGTGGCAAGACGAGGCTAAGCAGCAGCAGCAGTCAGAAGGGAGAGTCACTTACCTTCCACTGTGTGCCCTGCATGACGTATCTTTCCAGATTTTCACGTCTTATTGAAATTATTTTACACAGAGATGCCGGGTATCGGGTCACGAAACTCGACCCACATATCGCGGGAGATCACGACGCCACGATAAACCTACAGGAATTACGACTCGAAATCCAGACTGTGAAATAGCTTGTGGTGGTGAAGTAGGTGAGGGATGGGGGGAGGTGAGGGAGGGGGGAGGTGAGGGAGGGGGGAGAGGGGAAGGGGGAGGTGAGGAAGGGGGGAGATGGGGGAGGGGGGAGTGTCCAGTCGACCGGCAGAACGACGGTGGGTGGGGTGGGGGAGGGAGTGGGTAAACCAGGTCCTCTCACATGGTGTGCATGGTGTAATGTCTGGTTGCTTTCTCTCCGTTACCTGCCGTATAACTTCCCTGACCCTCTCTCCCTCTCTCTCCCTCTCTCCCTCTCTCTCCCTCTCATACTCCATCACATTGCCTTTAGCTCTTCCTCTCCCTCCTGCCCCACCACCTTCTCCCTCCTGCTCCATCATCCTTTCCTTCCCCGTCTGACTCCCTCCATCACATCGCCCTCTTTATCCCCACTGACCAGGTCATCTCGCCCCTTGTTGACGATGCCATTTCGCCTGGCAACTCTTGGCCAAGACACTCGGTATATTGAACAGGTCATCTTGCCCAACTTATCTCTCAGCTCAGTCACCTCATCCAGATCAGCTTTTCGTGTTAACTCTAAGGTCAGGTCATCTCCTCCTGGCATCTTGTTCGTTAAGGTCATCCCGTCTCGTTATCTCTCATTCAGGGGGTCGTTCTGTATCAGGGTGGCGTCGTCTGGGGTCTGCCGGCGTGTAGTGAGGGTCTTCAACTCTGAGTGGTGGTGTGTGACGTCTCAGAATACCATTGCTTGGTGTTTTTGTAAGTCTCTCAAACTGTGTAGCCTCTGGGCGGACGAGCACGCAGCGTCTCTGCCTGTTGATAGGCTGGTCGGGAGTTCTACCCGGGGGGTCGGATGTGGTGGCAGGTGACGCTCCACACAACTAGTCAAATTTCTACCTTTAGGTTCGGGATAAAGATACACTAGTCGAGTTAACTAAGCCAGCCAGCTACTTACTATATACAGACCGAATTACCTGAAGATTCGACACCGTAGCTTATTTCACCTCATGATTAAAGACCCTAACACTACCTGGGGGTTTATCTTAGGTTAGTGTGGATAGCGTCTATGACAGCGACTAAGTAAACTATCCGAGGCCTCGTCTACGTCTCTTAAGCCCAGCCAATTGCTCACCTGATCTCCGGCCTGATAGTCTTCACGCGCTAGGTGATTGCCATCAAGGTCTGGTTTAAGGCGATTGGCAAAGGTCACCCGAGCGACCTGAAAGTTCCACACATTGACTCCATTTTCCGTTTACTTCCTCTTACTCCACATAAATTATTGTCATACAAAAGAAAAGGAGTTTGACTTTTATCTTTCCAATGTGTAATGTATTGGAATGTGGCTAACAGTTGGGGGGGTGTAGTAGTGGTGGTGGTGAAAGGGGGGTGGTGGTGGTGGTGGTGAAACGGGGGCAGAACTAGATCAAGGGATAATGAAGTGGTTAAAACTCGTGTGGTTGGTGTAAGTTTGGACCAGACTGAGGGAGGGACTGAGATAGATGGTGGACAGGTGTTATGTATCTTCCTGTTCGGTCACTGTTATGTTTACTTACCGCTGATGGCCGTTCTTTTCCCTCACTGTTGCTCCTAGTGAGGGTTTAAGCCTGTGTGATTGAGAGAGAGAGAGAGAGAGAGAGAGGTTTGATTAAGACAGCCTGAAGCACTGAACACGTTTGCAGGTGGATGGCCGTGGTCGCCAACCCCAAGACGTAAGAATGATTCGATAATTGATTGATATATATGTATGTTTATTTTTAATTGACCTATCTTTTAATTAACCTGAACTACCTGAACTAATGGTACCAATTATGTTTGTTTATTTTTGTGTTTTATACCTGTTGAGGACAAGCTACCCCCTACCATCATTACCCTGATAGACACGCCCCTAAGGTCTTCCCTGATGACCTTAACGGCCCCCAACCTCCATCTTGATCATCCCTTACCTTACCTGACCGCACCTGACCGCACCTGACCTCACCTGTAATGATCGGACTGTGACCCACAACCTCTCATGCTTAACTCTTAATCTTCTTGGCCTCCCCCCACCCCAAGCAAGATCTAACCTGACCCCTTATATAACCCCCTGACCCCTCTATAACCCCCCTTGACCCCCCTATAACTCCCTGACCCTCCTATAACTCCCCTGACCACCCTATGACCCTCCTATAACCCCCTGACCCCCTATAGCACTCTTTGACCCCACTACAACCCCTGACTCTAACTCCCCCTACAACCCCCTCCCGACCTGAATTCCTCCTATTGACCTTTGACCTTCCTCCTCACCAATGACCTAATCTGGCTGGGTATAGTGTGCCGTATCCTGTCCTCCCTGACTCGCTACACGGGCCTCCTCGACCCCTCCTGACCCGAGATGACCCTGAACAGTTAGGTGGTGGTGTTGCCCGGGCAGTTAGGATTGTTAATGTAGCTATTGTGTATGTTGTAGTTGGTTGTTGTTGATAGTGTTTGTTGTAGTTATTTTTGCGGTGGTTATAGTTGTAGTTCTTGTGATGATGGTTGTTGTCGTCGTCGCCATATAAGGATGACAGATCGTGTTGAATACCTGTAGTGTGTTCATGATGCGGGTCCATAAGAGTCGCGGGTAATTAGTGTAGTGACAATGAGATTATTATCCTCTCTGTCCTTATAAGTGGCTGGGGGGGGGTGCTGCTCAGGGAAGAAGGAGAGGTGGAGAGGAGAGGAGAGGGAAGGGAAGGGAAAGGAGAGGGTGGGAGAAAGGGAGGGTGGGTGGGTGAGACGGAGAGAGGAGGGCCATCACACACACCTGCGCCGTTAACACCTGGTACACCTGTGGCCTCTGAGGCAGCACCAAGAGTAAGAAGTCTCACCTACTAACTTCCTGACTCACATTTCCTTCATTGATATTAATTTTTTTTTACAGAGGATAACATTCCGTTATCGTAACGCTAACCACTTCCTGTACCGGACGATATTGAAACATTGACCAATCAGAGGTGGAGATTTTTAACTATCGGGAAGGAAGAGGTGGGGGAGGTGAGGGGGAGGTAAGGGGTGGGTGAGGGGAGGGGTGAGGGTGAAGGGGGTGGGGTATTGTTATCATCTCTCAGTGTATAGATAAGTTGTATACTCTTGTGTTGACCAGCTTAGAGTGACACAGTGCTCGTTCCCTGAGAGGCCAGGGAAAGAATGAGACTTGAGATTAGTTTTCTTTTACTGGAAATTGGGCAAGGGGGGGAGGAGGGAGGAGGAGGGAGGAGGTCGAAAAAGTCTTGTGTTTTGGTGATCCTTCCTTCCTTCTTTCCTACTACCTCTCTTCTCTCCTCTCCTTCCTCCCTGCCTCTTCTCCTTCCTTCCACCTCCTCCTCCTTTCCTCCTCCCTCCCTCCCCTCCTCCCTCCCTCCCTCCCCTCCCTCCCTCCCTCCCTCTCTGGGGTCACTTTCAGCTTGCCATTATTATTTTTTTACTTTCTTTATAGGCAGAAGATGAAGAACTGTTAGCGTGATTTATTTTTTACTCTGCTTCGTTGACTTTCTCTCCATTGTGATTGTGAGTGAGGGTGGGTGGAGGGGGTGTGACGGGGAGGGTGGGGGACACGCCACCACTGGCGCCGTCCTGCTTTACTACTGCTCCTCTCTCTCTCTCTCTCTCTCTCTCTCTCTCTCTCTCTCTCTCTGTCTGTCTGGTTGTCACTTACCTGCGGGGCTAATAATGACGGCGACACATTTTCTTCTCACCTGTACACTTGCAAGTATGAGTTTATTGGGACACATTAGCTGACTTATACACACCTGACACCATGACTTCATACACCTGACACCATGACTTCACACACCTGGCATCATGTCTACATACACCTGGCATCATGACTTCACACACCTGGCATCATGACTACATACACCTGGCATCATGACTACACACACCTGACACCATGACTTCACACACTGGCACCATGACACACACACTCACACCATGACTCACACCTGACACCATGACCGCGTAAATTCCTCAATGTACGGTAAAATGAGGCGGATTCACGTCCAGGTGTTGCCTTCAATAGAAACTTACTAACTCCCTGGTGTGTGTGTGTGTGTGTGTGTGTGTGTGTGTGTGTGTGTGTGTGTGTGTGTGTGTGTGTGTTTAATGACTACACTATCCTGTCCTAATTGATCTTCTCACCTTGTAAACAGTTGGTAGACAATTGTGTTAATTTGTTTGTTTTTTTCAATCTAGATGAGAGAGAGAGAGAGAGAGAGAGAGAGAGAGAGAGAGAGAGAGAGAGAGAGAGAGACTCATCCTTGACTGTGTGTGGATACGGCCTCTCCTTTCTCCCCCAAAACACACACACACCACACACACACACACACACCCTGAAGGTACAATGACGCTACACTATCTCAGGAAGACGTACTACAGCACTAACAACGGTACCACTCTCTCTCTTTGCCTGTACCCCCAGAACGGTACACACTTGTTTTTTTCTGTAACCTCTAGCCTGATAAACCCTTGCGTATTATGGCATAGTCAACTGATAATAGTAAATTTATATGATATAACTTGTGAAGCACTTAACCTAACATAACATTAACCTAACGCAACCTAACCTAACATTAACCTAACCTAGCCAACGTTGTCAGATAGATTTCGTGAGGGTTTAAGGTATCCCAGCTTTCATGGTTAGGTTAAGTTAGTGGTTAGCTTAGCTTAGGTTAGGCTAGGTTAGGTTAGGTTAGGTTAGGTTAGTATGGTGATGTGGGAAGGAAGGAAGGGAGTGGATGGTTGGTCCTCTGGAGGTGGGTGGGTGGGTGGGTGAGAAGGTGGGTGTTCTAGTTACAGGTGGGTTTAATGTGTGTATCTGTTGTGGATAAGGGATAGGACTGCGCGGGCTAGGCTGGGTGGGGTGAGCTGGGTGGGGTGGGTGGGCTGGGTTGGGTGCAAGTGATATGTTCAGGTATTCAACATTGGGCAAGCCTCTCATGACGCTGTTAGCCTGCATATATACATACATATACACATATACATACATACATACATACATATATACATACATACATACATACATACATACATACATACATACATACATACATACATGTCAGATGGCGACGACACAAATACATACAGGAGGAGAAGAGGAGGAGGAAGAGGAAGTGGAGGGGGGCGGATAAAAAAGAGGAGGAGGAAGTTTAGAATAATAGGAGGAAGAGGAGGAGACGAGGAGGGAAGACAGTAGATATTTAGATAAAGGAGGAATAAGAGGAGGAAGAAGAGGTCGATGATGATAACGATGGAGACATTAAAGAAGAAGAAGAGGTGGAGGAGGAGGAAGGAGGTGGAGGAGGGTGTCGGTACTGCTGGAGGAGGGAGGGAGGGAGGGGAGGAGGATGAGGAGTAAGCATTGAACCAGGAAACGAACTCCACGGTCATGTCAACCATCACTACACACCTGTTGTCACTCACACCTGTTGTCATCCTCAATTCTGTTGCTCACCCTCACCTGTTGTCACCACACCTGTTGTCACCCCTTGACCTGCTGTCACACACCCGCTGTCTACCCTTGTTGTCACCCCCACACCTGTTGTCACCCCTCGCCTGGTTGTCACCCCCACCTGTTGTCACCCCTCGCCTGTTGTCACCCCTGTTCTTGCTGGTCACCTCACCTGCTGTCACCCTCACCTGTTGTCACCCTCACCTGTTGTCACTCCCTCACCTGCTGCCCAAGACACCTGCTGTCTACCCTTGTTGTCACCCCACACCTGTTGTCACCCACACCTGTTGTCACACACCTGCTGTTCACCCTTGTTGTCACCCCACACCTGTTGTCACTCCTCGCCTGTTGTCACCCTCACCTGTTGTCACCCTCACCTGTTGTCACACACCCGCTGTCTACCCTTGTTGTCACCCCACACTTGCAGTTGCCAGCACTCATTAGTTGTCATCTCTTGCAGCTGGCATCTGTACACCTGTTGTCACTTCTTTGGGCGAAATTATTCACATCTGTTACGACTGTCACCTCTTGTTGTTGTTGACATGTGGTCACTTACCGCTGCTAGCATGTGTACACCTGTTGTCAACTGCTGTGAGTGACATATCGCGGTGTGTGTGTGTGTGTGTGTGTGTGTGTGTGTGTGTGTGTGTGTGTGTGTGTGTTCTATATACCAGCGTAAAGATAGACCTTGGGTGTAACAACAACAACATCGCTGTACAGTGCCACACAGTCGTACACTTATCACCCCGTGACACATACTTAACATCGCCTGTGTAACCCGTACCAATCCTCACGTTCTGTTTACATATCGACACCATAACCCGTAACAGTCTTCATAATATCAAGTAGACTTAACCCGGTGTTATGGTAGGGAATGAGGTGTAACCCGGCCATGAAGACAGGAGTGGTTGGTGAGGGAGGAGGCCGCAGAGTCCCGCGTTTTACACTGGCTTGGTTGATGACCTTGAATCGTGGAATCCTGAGGTTTGCCGGAATCCTGAGGTTTGCCGGAATCCTGAGGTTTCACTCACTGAAGCCACTGTTGGATTACTGGTTTTAAGGGTGAACAACTGAGAGAGAGAGAGAGAGAGAGAGAGAGAGAGAGAGAGAGAGAGAGAGAGAGAGAGAGAGAGAGAGAGAGAGATCTTTCGTTCTTATGTATGTTACGGTTCACATAATCAAGAGAAGCTTTCTTGTTTTTTTTCTGGCTCTGGAACGGTTAATTTACGTTACATTAGGTTACGTTACTTAGCCTTACTTTACGTTAGGTTAGGTTAGGTTAGGTTTGGTTACTTTAGATTATGATAGATTACTTAAGGTTAGGTTAGGTTAGGTTAGGTTAGGTTGGGTTAGGTTAGGTTTTATTATCGTGTGAGATTTGGCGAATGGGAGGACCTTGGTGTGTTCGGTTAGGTTTTGTTGCAAATTAGACCGTGGTAATCGTCCCGTGGCGTCTTGTGGTGAGTATTTTGGTGCCTCTCTGGTTCCATGTGGGAGTGTAGGACTTCTTCTCTTTTTCTTCTCTTTGTCGATTTTGTTTTCTTCGTCATCTTTTCTTCGTTTCTTTATCGTCTTTTCTTTGTCTTCTGTATTTTCTTCTTCTTCATATCATTTTTTCCGTTCCTTTTTATAATCCGTCTTTTTCTTCCTCTTCTGTTTTTTTTTTCATCTTTTTCGATGTTCCTCTTCTATTTTTCATTTCCTTCATGATATTATTATCTCTTTTTTTCTTTCTTCCATTTCTTCTTCAAATTTATCTTCCTTTTCTTCTGTTTCTTCTTCTTGGTGTTTCTCTTCTCTTCCCTTCCTCTTTTCTTCTTCTTTTTTCTTCCCTTCCTCTTTCCCTTCCTCTTCCCTTCCCTCCTTCCTTCTTCTGGGTGTTTCTTCTTTCTTTCTTCCCTTTCTCCTTTCTTCTTCTTAGTGTTTATCTCTTCTTTCTTCCCTTCCTCCCTTTCCCTTCTTCTCTTCCTTCCTCTTCTTTCTCCCCTTCCTTTCCTCCTTCCTCCTCGGGCACCTCATCAGCGGGGAGTATTTTCCAGTCACATCTGTTTGATTTCCGGGTGAAAGCTCCAACACGAACCATTTTTTTTGGTTGTTACTTTAATGGATCTTTCTTAAACAACCACACAAACGAGAGCAACCTGACCTTTCTTTTTTAGAGAGCGAGAGAGAGAGAAAAAGTGAAATAGAGAGAGAGAGAGATAGAGTTAGTGATATAGAGATAGGGAGAAAAAGAGAGCTAGAGAAAGAGTGAGTTAGGAGAGAGAGAGAGAGAGAGAGAGAGAGAGAGAGAGAGAGAGAGAGAGAGAGAGAGAGAGTTAAAGTGAAATAGAGATAGAAAGAGAGAGAGCTAGAGAAACACAGAGACAAAGAGTGAATTAGAAGGAGAGAGAGAGAGAGAGAGAGAGATATTGGAGGCGGATGTGGTTGGTGAAACAAGATGACAAAGAGACGTAGGTATTGATTAGCGTTGATGTTAGACAATTGGTGTGTGTGTGGGGGAGGGGAAACTCATCCTACCTCTGTACTTGTATGGCTGGAGGGCCTTCCACCTGCCTGCCTGACCTGCTCCCCCGTGCCACACCCTCCTCCCTACAACTCAACCTTCCCCTCATTCCACATACCCCATCCACCTCCTCCCTACACCACTATCATACACCAGTCACCATTCATCATCATCACTATCATTCACCATTCATCATAAGTGAAGGAGTTTTGACCTACTGTACTGTATACCTATAATGAAGGAACAGAGTGACGTTATTAGTTTCAGCATTGGAATCTATAGTCGTGTGTGTGTGTGTGTGTGTGTGTGTGTGTGTGTGTGTGTGTGTGTGTGTGTGTGTGTGTGTGTGTGTGTGTGTGTGTGTGTTATCTGGCCTTGACAACACTGGCAGTATAGAAAAACAATCCCACCTGTTGTGCTAATTAGTTACCTGGTGGAGAGAGGGGGGGGTTAGCAGGTGTGGTGTGGGGGTACGAAAGGGGAAGGGAGGAGAGGTTTTTGAGTCGCCACCACCCATTTTGACCCATGACTTCCCTCTCCCCCACCCCCTACCCCTCTCCCTACCTCCTACCCCTCTCCCTACCTCCTATCCCTCTCCCTCTCCCCACTCACCTCCACCCTCTTTGTGAATCGCAGACAGACAATCTATTGCACCAGCCGTGTTATTGTTTGTGCCGAGTCTCACTGCCACAGCCGAGTCTCTGCCACAGCCGAGCCTACCACACCACACCACGCACCACCATCATCACCACATTAACTACCACCACACCGTTACCATCATCACCACCACCACTCCCATCACCACATTCTACTCCCACATCCTCGCCTTCACTGTCACAACTAACCTCTACACTCACAACCAACCACACCCAACCACACCCAACCATGCTCAACAACCCACCCACCGCCGCCTATACCATGTACAACACCCACTATTCTCCTTCCACCTCCACTCTCGGGCCGCCCACTTTCCTTCCTACCTCTCCGCCCACCCCTCCACCCCACCCCACCCCACCCCTCCACCCACCCCACCCACCCCGCTACAGCTCCCAGTCTCACTCAAGGGGAATATTACCCTGCAATTTGACCAACGCCCATTTTTATAATAAGACAGTATTCATTATGGGCGGCCGGGTGGGGTTACTTCTACGTGGGGTGGGTTGTGGGTGGGGTGAGTGGGGTGGCTTGTGAGATGGGGTGACTGATGGGCGGAGTGACTGATAGGCGGAGTGACTGATAGGCGGAGTGACTAGTGGGTGGGGTAACTGATGGGCGGAGTGACTGGTAGGCGGGGTGGCTGATGGGTGGAGTGACTGATGGGCGGTGTGACTTGTGGGTGGAGTAACTAGTGGGTAGGCGGTGGGAGAAGACTATGGGTAGAATTAGCGGCAGGATGTGATAGGGAATGTGGATTGGCGGGATGTCAGATGGGTGAGGATAGGGCGGGATGGGCAGGTGGGCGGGATGGGCGGGTGGGCAGGATAAGTGACAGCACTTGGCAGGAGATGAAACTCTTAATGGGCAGTTGTCGTCTCTTGTCTTATAGAGCTTCCTGTTCACCTGATGAGAGAGAGAGAGAGAGAGAGAGAGAGAGTTTAACTATAGTAAAGGCAGATGAAAACACAGATAAGGAGAAGACAGGGAGGAGGAAAGCGGAGGGACAGAGAGGGAGGGAAGGAGAGGGAGGTAGAAAAGGAAAGAGAGGCAGGGAAGGAGAGTGGAAAGAGATGGAACGAAAGAGAAGAAAAGGGAAGGAAAGAGAGGAGATGAAAGAGAAGGAGGGGAGAGGGGAAAGAGAGGGAGAGTGAGAGGGAAGAAAGGGTACACCTGCCGTCTATCTTGTTAGGGGTTATTGCTTGTAGTAAATGATAGGTTGTGGTGCCTCTCTCTCTCTCTCTCTCTCTATCTCTCTCTCTCATTAATGGCCATTATAGATACATTATACATCTGGCTGGGAGGTACAGTGCAGTAGTGAGGAGAAGGAATTCTGTCCAGGAGATATAATGGTGTGTGTGTGTGTGTGTGTGTGTGTGTGTGTGTGTGTGTGTGTGTGTGTGTGTGTGTGTGTGTGTGTGTGTGTGTGTGTGTGTGTGTGTGTGTGTGTGTGTGTGTGATAATGCTGGTAGCTGGAGGCAGAGCACCAGGTAATGATGTAGTGCTGGTGACTTCAACGGGCACCAAGATAGGGAGCCGTACTGTGTGTTTTGGTGAACTCTCCTGTGGGCTCTTATCGGTGCTTGGTGACTTTAATAACTGTGACTGGTGATTCTTGGTGAGTTAATGGTCTTATTTTGGTCTCTGTTTAGTGTAGTTGGTGATTCTTGGTGAGTCATGTTAAATACGATGTGTGTGATTGTCTTCCTGATTGGTTGAGATGTGCAGGTGTTGGCGTGTTGTTAATGACGTCATAACCTACCTGGGGATATATTTTTTTTTACTTTTCCGGGTGCTTGAAGGCCGATGGTTGGGTACTGGTGGTAGTGTTTAGGTGATGGTGGTAGGTTATAGGGTGGTGGTGGTGGTGATAGTGGCCGGGGGGGATAGTAGTAGTGGTGGTAGTAGTATAGTGGTAGGCGGCCGGCGGGGTGGTAGTAGTAGTAGTGGTGGTAGTAGTATACTGGTAGGCGGCCGGCGGGATAGTAGTAGTAATGGTGGTGGTGGTAGTAGTATGGTGATAAGCGGCCGGCGGGGTGGTAGTGGTGGTAGTGGCCGGCGTGGCAGCGACCGACCGCCCGCCTGCCCGGCAGGTCCCACCCGACCAACAGGTTCCTGCCCGGGCTGACTTGTTCACTTCTACACCGCCGCCACCAACACTACCACCACGGCCATCACTACCACTAACACCACCACCACCACGACCAACACCATGACCAACACTACCACCAACACCATGACCAACACTACCACCAACACCATGACCAACACTACCACCAACACCACGACCAACACTACCACCAACACCATGACCAACACTACCACCAACACTACCATCAACACTACCTACACCTAGAGTACCAGCCACCACAAGCATCAGTACCAGGCACCTCAACCAACATCACCAAACCACCACCTCGAGTCATAGCTACATGGCAATATATATCAGATGGAGGAGGTGGAGAGGAAGGAGGAGAAGGAGAGGAAGGAGGAAGAGAAGGAGAGGAAGGAGTCTTTGTAGCAAATAAGAGAAGAAAGCAAACAAGACCAAGAGTTTAAAAGGGGTCTAATAACTCTCTCAACCCTGTGTGTGTGTGTCCGTCTGTCCGTCCGTCAGTCAATCCGTCCGTCCGTCCGTCCGTCCGTCTCGAGGGTATAGGGCCCAGGGGTAGGTTTTCCCAGTTACGTCTACCTAGGGTGAATATTAATCAGGGGTCGACCACCAAATTTTCCATGTGACGGTGAGGTAAAGACGGACTGGATCTGGCGGCTGGTGGTGACGTGTTGGTATGCAGGACTCATGCAACCTGCCGTGATCCAGGGAGAGAGACAAAAAGGGAAACGTATTTTAGAAGAGATATTGTCAATTCTACCAACAGCCAGGAAATACGAATTGCACTTGGTCTCTATTGAAGGAGAGAGACCAGACCTCTAGCATGTGGTCTCTATTGGAACCAGACCTCTAACGTGGTTTATTGAAGGAGGAGACCAGACCTCTAGCATGTGGTCTCTATTGGAGGGGGCCAGACCTCTAACACGTGGTCCTGTGAAAGGGGGAGACCAGACCTCTAACTACGTGGTCTATTGAAGGAGGAAGACCAGACCTCTAACATGTAGAATTCTCTATTGGAGGGAGACCAGACCTCTAACATGTGGTCTCTATTGGAGGGGGCCAGGCCTCTAACGTGGTCTATTGAAGGGAGACCAGACCTCTATGTGGTCTCTCTGTGGAGGGGGAGGCAGACCTCAGCATGTGTAGTCTCTGTGGAGGGGGGGCAGACCTCCTGCTGTGGTCTCTATTGAAGGAGACCCAGACCTCTAACATGTGGTCTGTGGAGACCAGACACCAACATGTAGTCTCTATTGGAGGGAGACCAGACCTCTAACATGTGGTCTCTATTGAAGGAGGGAGACCAGACAACACGTGGTCTATTGAAGGAGGGAGACCAAGCCTCTAACACGTGGTCTCTTAAGGAAGCTGGGTCATGCGGGATAGACCATTCACATGAGAGATGACTAATCGTAGACCAATCACATGAGAGATGACTTATCGTAGACCAATCACATGAAAGATGACTTATCGTATACCAATCACATGAGAGATGACTAATCGTAGAGCCAATCACATGAGACATGACTAATCGTAGACTAATCACATGAGAGCAGTCAGGTTGTGTTTACATTATTCAGGACCAAAGGTGAAGGAACGTGTTGTGCATTCTTGTTGTGAGGGATTTATGCCGGTGATGGTGATAGTGATGGTGATAAGAAGTAATGGTGGTGATAAAAGGTAGTGATGATGGTGGTGGTGGTGATAAGAAGTAGTGGTGGTGATAGAGGTGGTTGATGGTGATGGAGGTGGTGATAAGAAGTAGTGGTGGTGATAGAGGTGGGTGATGGTGATGGAGGTGGTGATAACAGGCGCTGGTGGTGATAAGTAGTAGTGGTGATGATGATGATGATAAGTAATACACTGTAGATTTTGATAGTGATTGTCTTACACAGCACTATCTAAGGATGGCGGCGTGGTTATCTGTTGTGATATTGAAGGTTGTGGTGGTGGATTTTGCTTGTTGTTGTGACTTGAGGGTTGTTACTGGGGGTTGTAATTATGGTGATATTAACTTCGCTTGTAGTTCAGAGAGAGAGAGAGAGAGAGAGAGAGAGGTCATAGCTTGGTGAATGTCTGTCCAGGTTTATAGTGCCGCCCTGGGCTAGGTTGGACCACTCACACGGGTACGTTCATGTTACTGTGTTTTTTTTCCTCATGTACTCGACTCCACAGTTGTTGATCGTTCTTTCCCATCGGCGTCAGCGTGGATTTTAGGTCCATCCATCCATCCATCCATCCATCCATCCATTCATCCATCTGTAAGTTCGCTCATCCATCCATCCAGTTATCCCTTCGTCCGTCCTTTCGTCCGTCCGTCCGTCCGTCCGTCCATCCATCCATCCATCCATCCATCCATCCATTCATCCATCTGTAAGTTCGCTCATCCATCCATCCAGTTATCCGTCCGTCCGTCCGTCCGTCCGTCCGTTCATCCATCCATATTTTAATCCGATCATCCTTCTGTTTATTTGTTTACGTAACCTGTTTTGTCAGTGACCAGACGAAGAAGAAGAGGAGATGGAGGATAAGGAGGAGATGGAGGAGGATGGAGAGGAGATGGAGGATAAGGAGGAGATGGAGGAGGATGGAGGATGGGGAGGAGATGGAGGATGGGGAGGGGATGGAGGAGGATGGAGGATGGGGAGGAGATGGAGGATAAGGAGGAGGATGGAGGATGGGGAGGAGATGGAGGAGGAGGAGAGGGAGGAGATGGGGAATAGGAAAGAAGGGGATTTTGAGACACTCCTCTTCCTTCTTCTTCTTTCCTCCATCTGGGCCACTCCTCCTCCTCCTCTTCCTCCATCTCGGCTCCTCCTCCTCCTCCTCCTCCTACTACTCCGGAAGCCTTGACGTGTCATCAAAGTCAAACACTTACTGCCGAGAGGGAGAAAAAGATCGTGGTGTTAAATCCTTGTTATGTAGTTGACTCGAGTTGCAGAGAGAGAGAGAGAGAGAGAGAGAGAGAGAGAGAGAGAGAGAGAGAGAGAGAGAGAGAGAGAGAGAGAGAGAGAGAGAGAGAGAGAGAGGAGAGGAGAGAGAGAGAGAGAGAGAGAGAGAGAGAGACTTTATTCACTCAAGAGATTAGAAATTATAGGAGATTGTCTTGAGAAATTGCTGAAAGTTATAAAGATGTGAGAATAAGATTGATGAACAGAAAGCAGAGAGTCTTTTTTTAAGAGTTTTACATCCTCTGCTATGAGCTAAGGTGGGATGGAGAGAGAGAGAGAGAGAGAGAGAGAGAGAGAGATACTGACAAACATAGGGTAGAGTCGGAAACATAATCTCTTTATGACATGAAATAATAATTGATCCGTGAAGTAGGATTTATACACTTTGGAGTCAATCTTAGTTGGGGGGAGGTGGGGCGGTTGGTATGGGCGGCAGGTATACTGTGTGTGTGTGGGGGTGGGGGGCTGGCTAGTGTGTGTGGGGCTGGTGGGATTGTGTGTGTGTAGGTGGTGTTTTAAAGGTAAGGTGTAGGTGTTGGCTCAGAGGGGCATGGGCGGAAGGTTGTAGTGGTACGCCCGTGGTGATGGTGATCGATGGTAGGGGTGGTAGTGATGATGATGGTGGTAGTAGTGGTGATGATGGTAGTTGTGGTGGTGATGGTGGTAGTGGTTGTGATGGTGGGTGGTGGGTAGTAGTAGTAATGGTGGTGGGTGATGATGGGTATACATGATAAACTCAGGCGAGGAGGTGTATGGTGTTGTGGAAAGTCAGGAATCTATCTCCTTTGTAAGTGTTGCTGGACCGGGTGTAGATAGTGTAGGTGTGGCGAGGTGTAAGTACTAGTAAGTAGAGGGTGGAGGTACAGAGCGTCAGTAATGGGAAGAGTGGTAATGGTGATGGCAATGATGGTAGTGATGATGACGATGGTATAAGTGATGGTGACGATGGTAATAGTGATGGTGACAGCGATGGTGGCGACGATGATAATGATGGTAGTAGTAATGGCAGATGGTAGTAGGTTGGCACACACTAAGAGGCTGGGGGCCGCTCTCCGTGCATGATAACACAGGTGTACGACTCTGCCCAAACTAGCTAATTTCACTCGCTTAGCCAACCTCGTACATGGAACACCTGACCTCTCTCTCTCCTCCTATATTCCTTCCTCATCTTCCTATTTTTCTTCCTCATTTTCCTACTCATCATTCCTCTTATTACTCCCCTCATCCTCCTCCTCCTCATCATCATCATCAGCCTTCTCGTATTCCTCCTGATCCACTTCCTATTCTTCCTCCTACCTCTTCATCCTCTTCCTATTCCTCCGCCTATTCCTCCTCCTATTCCTCTTCATCCTCCTCCTTCTCCTATTTACTTAATCCTATTCACATGGGGAGGAGGAGGGAAGGAAAAGGGATTCACAGTAAAATTAAATATCCAAACCTATCAATGAACTCCCCCCAGACCAATGAAACCTTCCCCCACCAAGGACCAATGAACCTCCCCCACCCAGCACCAATGAAACCCTAGGACCAATGAAACCTTCCACCACGGACCAATGACCCCCCCACCCAAAGCACCATTGAACCCCCCACCCCATGACCAATGAAACCCCCCACCCAAAGCACCATGAACCCTCCCCACCCCCAAGGACCAATGAAACCCTCCCCCACCAAGCACCAATGAAACCCCAAAGGAACACTGAAACCTCAATCACCATTTCCTATCTCCCTGACAACCTCACTATTTTGACTGTCCATGTGTGTGTGTGTGTGTGTTGCATATTCTTAACACAAAGGAAAATCGGTAAAGGAATGGCTTAAGAAGAGAAAGAAGCAATGGTTGTGTTTGGTGAGGTTGGTACATGGCTGTGGCAACTCGCCTGCTGCCCCCGGGATGAGTCTGCACACACACACACACACACACACCATCCTGTCTTAGTATTTTTTTTTTTTTACAGGCATTAGCCCACCCGGGCACATGTCACTGACCTCATCGGGGCCTGAGGAAAATTTAATAATAATAATAATAATAATAATAATAATAATAATAATAATAATAATAATATTTCATAGTAAATAAATTTTATAATAAAAAATATAAAAAGATCAAAAGTGAGAAATGATATATGTATGTTGTGTTGTCAAAGTAGAGAAACAATTGAGACCCTGCAATTGTGTGTAAATGAGGCAGAAAGTCAGATCAGCAACCTGGGACTTGGTCACATATGGCAGCAGGGTCTACCATTAGACAACACATTATGCTTCCAATATCTTCCCAGGCGGTAGTACCTCCCTGTTTGGTAGCTGCCCACTACCAGCTCACATTTGTTCTCTGTTGTCTATTCTTTAAAAATATATAGATACCATTTCCTTTACGTGTTTTTATGGTTTAATCAGTTTTTTGTTTTCCCTGGTTTCTAATCTTTTCTCTTTTACTGTTTTGTTGGTTTCTAGTTTTCCTACGACGTTTATATTATGATCTAAGTAAAGCTGATGTGTTTTCTTTTATCTCATGCTGTTTCATCTTGTTTCTAATGTTCTCTAAAGTTATTCATGTGGTTTCTAGTGAGTTATTTAACGTTATACTGGTGTTCTCTATATGTTCTCACATCGCAGTCGTAAGCACAGTTCTGGAGTGAAACTCCCTTGGTCTGTTCTCAACTACCAGTGAGTTTTCTAACTTGAAGTAGATGTGTTCTCCGTCGTGTTATAGGTATGTTCTCCGTCGTGTTGTGTTCTCTCCCGTGTTATGTGTTCTGTCGTGTTATAGGTGTGTTCTCCGTCGTGTTATGTGTTCTCCGTCGTGTTGTCGTGTTATAAATATGTCCTCCGTCGTGTTGTGCCTCCCGTGTTATGTGTTCTCTGTCGTGTTATAGGTGTGTTCTTGTTGTTAATGTACCCTGACTGTGAGCACCTGCTTGTGTCGTAATTAGATTTGTGTAGTACGTGCAGGTGTGTGTCGGGTCAGGTGTGGCGGGTGTACTGTGAATGTTTCAGGTGTGGGGATTAGAGGATCAGGTGTACCTTGCCGTATGTGGGGGGTGTGTGTGATGAGGAGGTGGGGTGGGGGTACAGGTAGGGGGAACAGCAACTTACAGTACCAACAAACTTCAACACAAGTTAAAATCAACATTATTCCACAAACCCAACCTAACCAAATCTAACCAAACCTAACCAAACATAATCATCGTCTTTAGTAGTGACAAGAGGGCTCGACGTCGATAGCTACCTGACAAGCCAGCTAGTTCTATTACCTGATCAAGCCAGCTAGTTCTATTACCTGATCAAAGCTAAGGTTCTATTACCTGATGTCAGCCAGTTCTATTACCTGATCGCCAGCTAGTTCTATTACCTGATCAGCCAGCTAGTTCTATTACCTGATCAAGCCAGCTAGTTCTATTACCTGACAAGCCAAAGCTTTCTATTACCCGATCAAGCCAGTTAGTTCTATTACCTGATCAAACCAACTAGTTCTATTACCTGATCAAGCCAGCTAGTTCTATTACCTGTTCAATCCAGCTAGTTCTATTACCTGATCAAGCCAGCTAGTTCTATTACCTGATCAAGCCAGCTAGTTCTATTACCTGATCAAGCCAGCTAGTTCTATTACCTGACTGCTTGTTCTATTACCTGTTCAATCCATAGTTCTATAACCTGACAGGCTTAGTTCTATTACCTGATCAAGCCAGCTAGTTCTATTACCTGATCAGCCAAGGTCTTTATTACCTGATCGCCAGCTAGTTCATTACCCATCAAGCCAGCTAGTTCTATTACCTGATCGCCAGCTAGTTCTATTACCTGATCAAGCCAGCTAGTTCTATTACCTGATCGCCACAGTTGTCTTATTACCTGATCAAGCCAGCTAGTTCTATTACCTGATCAAGCCAGCTAGTTCTATTACCTGACTGCCAGCTAGTTCTATTACCTGACCAGCCAGCTAGTTCTATTACCGACTGGGCTAGTTCTATTACCTACCGCCAGCTAGTTCTATTACCTGATCAAGCCAGCTAGTTCTATTACCTGATCGCCGGCTAGTTCTATTACTCTGACTGCCAGCTAGTTCTATTACCTGACTGAGCCAGCTAGTTCTATTACCTGATCAAGCCAGCTAGTTCTATTACCTGATCAAGCCAGCTAGTTCTATTACCTGATCAAGCCAGCTAGTTCTATTACCTGATCAAGCCAGCTAGTTCTATTACCTGATCAAGCCAGCTAGTTCTATTACCTGATCAAGCCAGCTAGTTCTATTACCTGATCAAGCCAGCTAGTTCTATTACCTGATCAAGCCAGCTAGTTCTATTACCTGTTAATTTCTCTGATCGGAACTGGTTTAAGCCGGATAATATAACCGGTCGCCGGCTCATAAATTCGCCGTCATCGTCTGTTGCCCTGTTTTCGCTACCCTGTTCATCATCTCTGTCTGTCTGTCTTCTCTGTCTGTCTCCTCTGTCTGTCTTCTCTGTCTGTCTGTCTTGTCTGTCTGTCTGTCTGTCTGTCTGTCTGTGTCTGTTTAGTTTTTAATGAGTTCTTTTTAGAGTGTCTGTGTACGTGTATCTATATTGTGTGTGTGTGTGTGTGTGTGTGTGTGTGTGTGTGTGTGTGTGTGTGTGTGTGTGTGTGTGTCGCTCCCAAAGTCTTTCACGTTATACTCCTCTTACTGAGTCTTCCTTAAGTGTTCTCCTCTCCTCTTCCTTTTCTTCTTCCTCCTCCTCCTACTTTTCTTCTCCTCCTCCGTTCTCCTCCTCCTCCTCCTACACGTCTTCCTCCTCCTCCTCTTCCTCCTCCTCCTCCTCCTTCCTCCCTCCTTCTCTTCCCTCCTTCTTCCCCTCGTCCTCCTCCCTCTCCTCCTCGTCCTCCTCCCTCCTCCTCTTCCTCCCTCCTCCTCTTCCCCTCCTCCTCCCCTACGTCCTCCTCTACCCCTCCTCCTCCTCTTACCCCCTCCTCCCCTGCTCCTCCTCCTCCCTCCCCCTGCCTCTCCTCCTCCTCCTCTTCCCCTCCTCCTCTCCTCTCTACAACGGTTGGGTCATCTGTGTGTTGCTCCTGTCTGCCCGACTCCTGCCACTGCCGCCGCTCGTTCAGCACCGTTAGTCAATTGTGCCGCGGGTCACTCATCATTACTGCTTGGTGACCGCAGGTGTGCTGTTGGTGAGAGACGCGGCAGGTTTGATGCAGTACCCCCACTCCCTCTTCTGACCCCCTCTTCTCTCTCCTTTCTTTCTCTTTCTCTCTTTCTCCTCCTTCCTTCTCATTATCTCCCATTCATCCATGTCTTGAACCCTTCCTACCACCCTAAGTCCTCATTCCTCTTCCATCTTTTCCTTCTCCCCTTCCCCTCCCCCCACCCTCCGACTCCCTCCCCCACCCCTCCCCACCCTCCCTCCCTCCTCCCTCCACTCCACCCTCCCTCTCCACGTCCAGGAGGTGGAGTTGCTAGGTAACCCTTGCCGCTTATGCTCGTCTCAGGTAACCCCATCTCCTCCTCCTCTTCCCCTCCTTTTCCCTCCTTTCTCCCTCTCCCCACCCCCTACCCCTTGTGCTTGTCGAATTATTATATACTAGTTGGTGGATTTTATTGCCAGGTTAATGTGTCATCTCGTGTCATTATCACCTGTCATCTTGGGTTGTATTTTCTCACCTGTCATTTGGCTGCTAATTAACTCACCTTGAGGGTTTGGTGCTGAGGGGAGACGTGGGCAAGGAGGTTACATCAGGTAGGGGAGGGGGGGTCAGTGTTAAGCCCCGGCACCACCTCGTTATGTTGTGGTATGTCATAGTCTCTCTCTCTCTCTCTCTCTCTCTCTCTCTCTCTCTCTCTCTCTCTCCTCACTGGCCATCATTAGTGGAAGAAGTATGATTGGGAGGTGGTTGACCCGCGGCTGTCGCACTTTAGGGTGGAGGGGGGTGGCGTCGCTGTACTCACGCCATCACCTTAGTTTTATGAGTCGTCTCCTGTAAGGCCTTATGTAACCAGATGTATGGAGAGCTAGTTGATATGTCGTTGTACAGGTGTGGGGTGACGTAGGCTTAGTATACAGGTGTGGGTTGGGTGTGAGCTAGTATTCAGGTGTGGGTTGGGTGTGAGCTAGTATTCAGGTGTGGGGTGACTTAAGCTAACAGGTGAGCTAGGATGAGCACAGGAATAATGAATCTCAAACGCCCGAGGTTATTTACCCTGTCGGAGAAACCACCAACTACCGACGGAGACCGACAGTGTACCCAGGTGAAACAAGAGCATCGGGCTGGGTGAAGGTGGTGGCGAGGATGGTGGTTCCTCCGCGTCAGGTGACAGGTAACACGTCCTGGCAGGTATAAGGAGGTGGACCTGTTATTTACTGTCTGTCAACGTCACGATGCTGAGTGAAGGGAGGGGAAGGGGAGATAAAAAGGGCGGTCTATGAATTTTTTCCTCGTGGTCGACATTCACGGACGATTTCATAATAATAATCGGAATGTAGGAGTCGGTGTTTGGCGTCACGTGTCTCTCAGGGGTGATCTAATAGTTACGGTCAAATATTCAAAGTCTTTCGTCTTTTACATGCTGGGAATTCATCATAATTATCATTATTAGAACAAAATATATACTCGTATAATGTTTTTGTCGAAATATGTCCCATACACGAGTGACGCTTATTTGTGCCAACTAATATGTTTAGTTTAGGAGCAAAGATTCAGCGAAAAGTGAAAGTGAGTCCTGCAGGTACAGCACACTGTAGACTCGGCCTTTAATAGGTACACACCGAGGTGGTGTGCGCTGCACTGCATCCACCTTCACTTTCCCCAACTGTAAAGCTAGGGACCCAGTCACAGTTCAGGATTTAGTAAACCTCTTTTAACTAAAGACTTACTGGTCCTCATAGTTTTTCAGTCAGACTCGACCGATTGAACTGAGTTATCTTCGTCTCTTATTTATGTAGTGAAACATTGAGAAATAAGAAACAAGTGGTAGGATTCTGAGACCAGATATTGATGGACGTTGATAAACTTTAGGGTTGTGGGCGTGGGCGGAGGATCACTGGGTTCAGGAACACCGATGTAGGGAAGATAACAAGAATTATTCGTCGAAGGTTCCGGCTTTCCCAAGTTACCCCGGTATCCGCGGAGCTCGTCTCGACGCTTCACCTCACCTGAGTGGTGGCAGGTGTGACACAGGTAGCGCCACTTGGCCCACCACCATCGTCTTCTATGGAAGGTAAACAATTAATACGTCACACGTCCACATATACATGATAATGAACCCGTTGAGGTAGTCTCGGGGTGAGTGGCCCAAGTGCTAGACCAAGAACCACGTTGAATCGTCAGTGAAGGTCATTACCTACAGCTCGTGACTACAACAATACCACCAACAGAGTGCTGTTTAGAAGGCTTTTGTCTCCTGCAGACACACGCCAGGATACAAACAACTGACCAGCCGGGAAAGTGATCATGGGCCCCGGGGAGGGCGTGACTGATGCTATAAGTGCACACCAGCAGGGTGGCCCGGCAGCCCCGGCATCGTGCCAACCAGGGCTGGGCCTTCCCAGGTCAAAGGCCACGTTGTCGCCGGCCTCACGGCTCCCAGGATTTAGCATGAGCTCAGGCACCACACACCACCAGTGTTTTGTGGAGGCTGCGACTGGCGGTGGGTGTAAGGGCGAAGATTGTGTGTTTCAGAGATATGTAACCATGGTGGCGGCTGGCTCCTACACACCGACAGATTATATGTATCAGAGACGTGTAGTGATTTAACAAGAAGGTGACGGATAAGAGTGTAGTGGTGTTGTATAAGACGGGTAAAGGACCCAGGAAGCCTTGAGTGGTATGAATACTGGGTGACACCCTCACCCGTCCAGTAGGATACGTCTACCTGCGCTGCCCCGATGCTCTCTTGTTCTTACATTTGTGTTGTTGGTGTAGCAGCCAGTGTTAGTGTGGCGTGTACCCTGGCTTGAAGAATGGGATTAATTTCAGATACGATTCTTTGATATATGTTTTATTCTGATATGATAATTTCAGTATATATCTGGCACTGGTTTGATACTCACTGAAGACAGCACCGAGAAGTATGAACAGGTAACAGTGTGAAAACGTCCCGGACTATCTGCTGCACCACAACACCGCATCGGTCATGAACGTTGACGAATTAAATCAATTGTAGTAATTTGTCTTGTGTTGTGTTAATGGCCGGCGTGGGTAGGTGCGGCGGTAATGACAGTAATCCTGGTGGGCTTTCACTGACCCCGCCCAGGTACTGCGTCAGGCACCTCCCTCTGTCCGGTGACACACACGAGGGCTGCCACACCTTCATATAGCAGACACATCCGACCAGTAAACAAACAAGGTTAACACTGGCACCGTACCTAATGAGGCACTCGTCCTGACGATGCCACCAAAGCAGGGAGTGACGATCATTACCAGTCTCAGCCACGCCCCCATATTGTTATACGTGGACTGAACTTTCTGAGGTGTTGCAATCACCCTTCTATTGATCTGTACTTAATTCCTGTTCCTACACGAGTCACATGGCAACCTACTGGGCCGGCGTCCAGGGGTTATCTTAAACAGGTCCTGGGTCACCCGTTGCCCCACACCTACACACGACACCCTACACACGACACCCTACACCTACTCGAGGCTCGACACTGGAAAAATAAGCGTGATTTGTGGTGGTTGACCCGAGTACATACTAAGAGGTTGTTATTTAAGTGTTATTAACCCCTTGAGGATGATGACTTTAACCCCTTGAGGATGATGACTTTAACCCCTTGAGGATGATGATTTTTAACCCCTTGAGGAATGTGATTAAAGCCCCTATAAGTACGAACCCTTATCCCCTTGAGTACAATGAGTTAACCCCCTGAGGACGATAACAACCCCTTACACGAAAATCCCCTTGAATACGATGATATAACCCCTTGAGTACGATGACTTGACGATGAACCTGACGTTGACTGTGTTATTGGTAATGGTGGTAGTAGTGGTGGGTGGTAGTAGTGGTGGGTGGTAGTGGTAGGTTGTGATGGTGGTAGTAGTGGTAGGTGGTGATGGTGGTAGTAGTAGTGGTGGATGGTAATGACGGTAATAGAGGTGGTGGATGGTAATGGTGGTTGGTAATGGTCGTTGTAGTAGTGGTGGATGGTAATGACGGTAATAGAGGTGGTGGATGGTAATGACGGTAGTAGTGGTGGTTGGTAATGGTGGTGGGCGGTGGTCCCTTAGACAACAACAATTCGTGCTCTTCCTGACCTTCCTTGGTCATGTTTATCTTTCCCGTGATTCATTCTCTCTCTCTCTCCTTTGTGTGTGTGTGTGTGTGTGCATTATTTGTCTTAAACAGTGAGAGGTATAAGAGAAAATAAAGAACTGTATTAAAACTTATGCTAATTTTAGATAATTTTGGGGATGTGAGAAACTTGACAATGGAAAAAAATATTAACAATAATTTTTTTATGCAAATATATAAAAATTTACAGAAACAATAAATAAATAAATTAAATAAATAAATAAATAAATAAAACATAATTATTAGAAGGACTGTTGGGTAATGTGTTTGTGTGTTGTACCGACCAAACGAAATGATGTGTTGAGAGTAGCGAGTGTTTGGTGTGTGGGCGTCCAGACATAGGGAGGTGGTGGAGGACACAGCCACAGGTCAAGATATACACGGTGCTTGTACTGGATCATGCAGGATGTAGACTGGACTAAGGTTTCTCAGGAGGCACCTCGGGAAAGGAACCCCCCAGACCCCCTCCCCAGCCTCCCTCCCAGCACCCCTAGCCTCCTCCTCCCATGCCTCGGACACATACATCACGACCCGGCGAGCAGCGCGGCGGCGGCGTCTCGGTGTCCTAGTACGAAGAATGCAGACAAGAGCACCCGAAAAGGCTAGAGAGAGTGTCCGTGACTCTTCCATGATTTCACTCCCCCTCCTCTCTCTCTCTCTCTCTCTCTCTCTGCTTTTCACGTGTGTTCTCTTGTTCTTTAACTTCCCTTGTTCTTTATGTTCTTTAACTTGGTTTCTATTTTCACCTTGTTTTCACCCCCAGCAGCTTGTGGTTTCTTGGCTACCGGAATTTGATGGATTCCAGAGACGTGGTTTTACTGTCGGTGTGTGTGTGTGTGTGTGTGTTTGCCAGTTGGCCGACCATTACGTATTAAGTGGCGTCATTATGGAGGCGGTGACAGGTGGTGGTGGTAGTGAGGGAGATAGTATTGGTAAGAGTTGGGGAAGTGTTGGAGATAGACGTCACACTAGTGGATAGGACGATAGTGTTGGTGATGCTGATAGTAGTAGTAGTAGTAGTAGTAGTAGCAGTAGTAGTTGTAGTAGGGATGATGGTGGAGATAATTGTGGTGGTGGTTAGCGTGGCTTGTGGTGGTGGCGACGCACGTATAATCCTCCCTCCACCCTCCCCACCCTCCCCGGTGTCCTCCCTGTGTTATGAAGGCCCCACCCCTGCCTTCATGGGCGGTGATCCTCATAACTCTTGGTGGTGGGCGTAACTGTGGGCGTGTTTGAGGAGTCTGTGCTTATGTTTATTGTATATTGGGCGTGGATATACGCATGTTCCCGTCTAGTGGGCGTGCATGTGAACCTGTTCAGTCTAGTTGGCGTGGGTGTTGGCGTGTCAAGACAATGGGCGGGTGTGGCGTGTCAGACATAGCGGGTGTGGATATGGGCGTGTGAGGCGCAGTAGGCGTGGGGTGTGGGCGTCACGTTCCTTGTCATGCCAGATATTTTGAAGGAGTCGGTCACACCGCCTCCAGGGTCACGTACCGCTGATGATGATGGTGGTAGTGATAGTGATGATGGTGTGATAGTGATGATGGTGGTGGTGATGATGGGAGTGATGATATGTTTGTTTGTGTACCTACTGTAATAGTCCATTCATTCAAAGTTTAATTTCTATCCTTGAACGTTTGTTGACCTGAGAGTTTGTTTACAAGTCGTAATTATTGGCCTTATTTTCCCTCCATAAGCCGTAATTACAAACCTTAATTTACCTGTAGAAAAAAATGAACTACAGGTGTAAATTTCCTTCACCTCCACCAACGTAAGAATTAAAAGTGGTGGTGAGGTAAACGACCTGTGGTTATGACGTCACTTTACGAGCTGTGGGGTACCTACTGATACTTGCCTTCCTCCTCCTCCTCCTCCTATTTCGTACTCATCTTCCTCCTCCTGTTTTTTCTTCCTTATCCCCATCTTAATCCCTTTTTATCCTCCATCCTCTCTTTCTTCTTCTCCTCTTCTTCCTCTTCCTCTTGTTCCTCCTCCTCCTCTTCTCTCCTCCTCCTCAGTCTACTGTTCCAGGAGTCGAAGTATCTTTGAGTCCTTACCATTAATTTCTTCTGTGGAAGGAGGAGGAGGACGAGGAGAAGCAGCAGTAGGTGGGGAAGAACTCGAGAGATTGGAGAAAGAGAGTTCGAGGAGGAGGAGGAGGAGAAGAAGGGTGTTAGTGGTGGAGAAGAGCCCAAGGAAGAAGAGTTTGAGGTGGAGGAGGAAGAGGATTAACAATAACAACAACAATAATAACAATACTAATAATAACAATACTAATAATAACAATAATGACAACAATAATAATAACAATAATAACAGCTTACGATACCATCTGCCAGAGCCAACACACAGGTTCCTCACTGGCGAGCTTCCAGTATTTAAAGAACGCGTAATAATTCTTGTGGGAAACGCCTCAGTAAACGCCGAGAAGGGACTCTGCTGACTGGCTGGTTGCTTCTGTTTTGACGCTGTACGCAAGAGGGATGGCGGTGTGGCAGGGAAGTGGTGATCATCGGGAGTTGGGAGATGTTATCGTTTTGTTTTAGTGAGAGAGAAAGATTTGTTTTAAGAGATTATCGAGGGTTTTTTGAGCGAAGATTATCGATTTTCTTTGTTTGCAGAGAGAGAAAAAAAGAGAGAGATTATCGATTTTTCTTTGTTTTTGAGCGAGAGAGAGAAAAAAAAGAGAGATTATCGATTATTTTTTTAATTATTGATGGTTTTGACTTGACTCTCACACACTCAAGTGCCACGTCTCTGTTTTGGAAGAGGAATATTTCTGCCATCCATTCTTAACAGGACTTGACAAGCATCTGTATGTCATGTTGGCCTTAAGAAAAAAATCACCTTTCATCCATCTCATCATTAAATCATCATCGTCATTATTAATCATCACCATCATTAATCATCATTGCCATTATTACACACGACTGTTCAAGTATTATGATTTGTTATTATACTTTATTATTTATCAAAGGAGTTTTATATAATGTTTCTTTCAAGTATAATTACAAACTGCGGTATTATGGTGTGTGTTAGTGTAGGTGTAGGGAAGGTAGTGTAGTGAAGGGAAGGTAGTGTGGTGAAGGAGTGGTGTGTGGTGTAGTGTGGAGTGAATATATCTTGCTGGAGGCTAGACCCAGGAAGTGAACAGGGGTGAAAGCGCGCCCTGTGCAGCAGCCTGTGTTACTCCAGCCACGCTAATGTTGCTTCCTGTGGCCTCCGGAACTGTGTGAGTGAAGCTGTTCTGGCTTGTGACTCCTCTCTCCCCACTCCCTTCATCCACTACTCCTTCCCCCACTCCCTCCCACCACCCACCATCATCCTCATCAGCTGGTAGTGTGTGTCAGCCATCACTATCAGCTGGTAGTGTGTCAACCATCACTATCAGCTGTTAGTGTGTGTCGCCATCACTCAGCTGTGTGTCAGCTTTGTGGTGTGTGTTTTTGTGGGTGTCATCACTATCAGCTGGTAGTGTGTGTCAACCATCACTCAGCTGGTAGTGTGTGTAACCATCACTATCAGCTGGTAGTGTGTCAACCATCACTATCAGCTGGTAGTGTGTCGCTATCACTATCAGCTGGTGGTGTGTTATCGTCACTATCAGCTGGTAGTGTGTGTCAACCATCACTATCAGCTGGTAGTGTGTGTCAACTATCACTATCAGCTGGTAGTGTGTGTCAGCCATCACTATCAGCTGGTGGTGTATCAACTATCACTATCGGCTGGTGGTGTGTCAGCCATCACTATCGCTGGTAGTGTGTGTCAACTATCACTATCAGCTGGTAGTGTGTGTCACTATCAGCTGGTAGTGTCTTTTTGTGGGTGTGTGTCAGCCATCACTATCAGCTGGTAGTGTGTCCTCATCACTATCAGCTGGTAGTGTGTGTCAGCCATCACTATCAGCTGGTGTGTGTCACATCACTATCAGCTGGTAGTGTATGTCACCATCACTATTGCTGGTAGTGTGTGTCAACCATCACTATCAGCTGGTAGTGTGTGTCAACCATCACTATCAGCTGGTAGTGTGTGTCAACCATCACTATCAGCTGGTAGTGTGTGTCAACCATCACTATCAGCTGGTAGTGTGTGTCAACCATCACTATCAGCTGGTAGTGTGTGTCAACCATCACTATCAGCTGGTAGTGTGTGTAACATCACTATCAGCTGGTAGTGTTTCACCATCACTATCAGTGGTAGTGTGGTCAACATCACTATCAGCTGGTAGTGTGTGTCAGCCATCACTATCAGCTGGTGGTGTGTGTCAACCATCACTATCAGCTGGTAGTGTGTGTCAACCATCACTATCAGCTGGTAGTGTGTGTCAATCACTATCAGCTGTGTGTGTGTCATGGTGGTTTGGTGTGTGTACCATCACTATCAGCTGTTCCTCGATATTTTTTGTCATTTGCTTCTCATTGGATGTCTGTCTGTCTGTCTGTCTGTCTGTCTGTCTGTCTGTCTGGCTGTCTTGTGTAGATAAGACTGATATAGAAATGTATTTTAACTGGTGATAACGCTTCACTAATACCGTCTGTCAGGGGATGGTGAGGTGTGGAGGGAGACTTAACTCACTGACAGACAGATACTCTCCTCTCTCTCTCTCTCTCTCTCTCTCTGTATTATTCACATGTTATATAATTAAGTCAGCGTTGCCAACTAACACTTGCTCACACGTGACTCACAGCTACAGGTGTGTGGGGGAGGGGAAAGAACTGGCGGTGTTGCCATATGGTGGGTGGTGAGATATACAACCTAGTAGTATTTCCTCTTATTATTTTGTTGTTGACGTGTTGTGAATTAGCTTTTTGTGATGGTTGTAATAATGGGGTAATGGGTTTTTTTTTAAGGAGAGGAAATGGGGGTAAATAAGGGTATGGGGAGGTGTAAGGTGTTGTAAGGTGTGTGGAGGGAGGGAGGGAGGGAGCAGACTGGAACACTTGTAGGGCGCTCCACGTCACCTAGAATGCCTGACTCCCTCTCTCTCCTCCTTCATGACCGCTCCTCTCCCTCCCTCCTTGTTATTTTACCCGTCTCCATTTCTGTGTCTTTCTTCTTGCCTTCACGCCCTGTAACTACCTTGCCTCCCTCCTTCCTCCTTTTCTGCCTATTTTATAACCTAATCTTCCTTTTTATTTCCTTTGACATTCTCCCTCACTAATCTGCTTCTCCCCTTCTCTGTAGCCTCCCTACCTACCATCCATCATTCCTACCACCCTTCCTTCCTTCCTTCCTTCCTCATGACACCAACTCCCTTCCTCTTAACCAGCCTTTCTTTCCTCCGTCCCTCCTGCCCTCCCTTTCTCCCTGCTTTCCCTCCTCCATTCCTGCTTTCCCTCCTTACCCTTCTACCCTCCCTCCCTCCCTTGAAACAAGGCTTATAAAGTACTTGGGTTCACACAAAGGAGTGTTAGCTACAAGACTAGCGAGGTCATCCTAAAACTATATCTTAGACTTGTGAGACCTCACTTGGTTCGCAGTTCAGTTCTGGTCACCGGATTACAGAATGGATATAGAATCCTTAGAAAGAATTCAGAGGAGAATGACAAGACTATTCCCGGGCATTAGGAATGTGAGTGCAGAGACAGGTTAAAGCACCTTTGTACTCCCTCGAGAGACGTAGAGTGAGGGGCGATATGATCGAGATGTATAAATGGATGTCAGGGCTAAACAAAGGTGATATAACAAAGGTACTCAAACTATCCAACCAGGAGCGAACTCGTAACAATGGTTTTAAATTTGACAAATTTAGATTTAGGCGCGAGATAGGTGAACATTGGTTTGGAAATAGAGTAGTGGATGAGTGGAACAAGTTACCAAACATCATCATTAACTCAAATACCCTGGATAGCTTCAGACATAGGTTGGATGGATATATGAGCGATGGGGGTTGGGTGTAAACGGGACTGCCCAGTATGGGCCAATAGACCCGCTGTAGTTTCCTCCACTATTGTGTCTCTCTCTCTCTCTCTCTCTCTCTCTCTCTGTGAGATAAATTCCGTCATCTTCTCTCTCCCGCCTACCTGCTTGCCTGTCGGCCTTCAGTCTCACTTCCACCAGATGACGGATCTTTGAGCGGAAACTGAGAGCGGATGTAGTTCAGTGTGAGAGAGAGAGAGACGCACCTCAAAATTTTCTCATTAAACTGATTGGTGGTGATGCGAGACTGCTTATTAGTGGGTTCATAAGAGCTGCAGTGTTGAGTGGCGTTCACACCGAGGATCAGCTGTACCATGGACCGTTCTCCCAACCTCAGCCTAGAGGGGATACATCGTTACAGTATGTCTTCATGTCACGTCCAGGAGAAATAAAATTTTTAACTTTGGTTTGGGTTGTGGTCGTTCCTTCCTCCTCCTCTCCCTCCCTCCCTCCCTCCTCCTCCTATACCACTACCGTCACTACCCCTTCCCCCAACACCATCAACATCCCCCTCCTCCAACACCAATTCCTCATCCACCACCATCACCTCCTGCTGTGTTCCTCTCGCCTCCTGGTTTAGTCTCTTGTGAAAGGAGGAGGAGGAAGGGAGGGAGGGAAGACTATGTATCTGTCCAGTGATGACTTTTAAGTATATGTCAATAGAATATGTTCCATGTATACCACTGGATTGTGTATATGTATATGTATACCCACAAACAATATACGTATATAGAGGAGAACATTCACGTATTTTATATAGTATTTTCCAGCACCTATATATTAGATATATATTCATGTTTATTACAGATATAAAATGAATACCAATGAAATATTTTGCATTCATATATACCCAAAGTATCTCACTAAAGGGTTAAATTTACTGGGGGTTTTTTTCATATCTTTCTATCTCAAATATCAAAGTCAGCCATGCATAACACTCACGTTCTTTCTGCCATGACATCTAAATTATTCCATTTTTTTAATTTATTTATTTTTTCTGTCTTTTCTCAGGTCACAGATTCGTTCTACCCGAGACAATATTGATTCGACTTGAGCCCGGCATCTGGTGAGTGTTCAGTGTCCTTGTTGACTTGTGTGAGGGAGGTGTGGTGGCTGGTTCTCCCTGTAGTGAGTAAGCTTCTGTGAGTCAGGACCTCATCAGTGACTAAGAGCTCCTTTGTATAGCTTGGGGTCTGTATGTTTGATAATAATCTTTGGACTCTATAGGAGGGTAAATATTTTAATTCTTAAAGTAATAGAAAATCGTTTTTTTTACAAGTTTTCTTTAGTTAAAAATAAATTTCTTTCTTTTTTGTGTAATGTGATTTATTTTATCATCCCAAATACAAAAATTAAATGTATATGTATAAATTATGGATAGGTAAAGTAATGTATTCTTTTGTTTAACCCTCTGTCTCTGCTGGCGGAATAGAGCGATCAGGGTATATAATATTTGTAGGTTGTGTTTTAAAAGGATTTGTTTGCCACTCGGAACAAATCAGTGTTTTAATATAGATGAATGAGATGTACACACACCATGATCGTTCCCTGATAATAAATCCGCCCGTTTATCCGCCCGTCTATCCGTCCGTCCGTCCGTCGTCTGCCCTGCTAACTGGTCGAGGGAAGGGGTGACGTATTATAATTGCTGCTGTTGTTGTTAGGGACACAGTTAGCTACGTTGCCACATCCTCAGATAAGAGAAACAACAAATTACCTTAAGAGTGTTTGAGAATCTTGGCTATAAGAGTCGTAACTTGGTGGTGGTACGAGAGGAAGAATAGGATAGTCATATACTCTTTCATGGCGGGAGGTGTAATGTTTATACTCTTGTTGCTCAGCTGGTTAGGTTAGGTTAGGTCAGGTCAGGTCAGGTTAGGTTAGGTCAGGTCAGGTCAGGTCAGGTTAGGTTAGGTTAGGTCAGGTAGGGTCGGTGGTCAGGTTAGGTCAGGTCAGGTCGGTTAGGTCAGGTCAGGTCAGGTTAGGTTTAGGTTAGGTCAGGTCGGGTCAGGTTAGGTTGTGCTGTGTTGTGACGTAGTATTGGGTTATTTAATATGCGAGCTGGGGTGCCTAAACTTCCTGACTCCCAGAAAGTCATTATACCTCGGAAAGTTTTAAAATAAGAGAATAGTTTTAGCATAGTCTACCATCTGTGTTATAAGAAAACGGTATATGGATCATTATTTTCTCTTCAGTGAAATCTCTTGTTGGGTCTTGAAATATATTGACTTGGATAAACAATGCATCTATATATACAATGAAACCTCTATATAACGGACTGTGGAGAGGAAAGTACGTTATATCGAGGTTTCACTTTGAAACGTGGGTGTGGGAGAAGAGACGTGGGTGAGGGAAGGAACACGGGTGAGGGAGAAGGAACACGGGTGAGGAAGGAACGGATGAGGAGAACCGGGTGAGGGAAAGGAACACGGGTGAGGAAGAGAACACGGAGGGAAGGAACACGGATGAGGAAAGGAAACACGGATGAGGGAAGGAACACGGATGAGAAGGAACACGGGTGAGGGGGAAGGAACACGGGTGAGGGGAAGGAACACGGATGAGAAAGGAACACGGATGAGAAAGGAACACGGATGAGGGAAAGAACACGGGTGAGGGGGAAGGAACACGGGTGAGGCGTGGGTGAGGGGGAAGAACACGGGTGAGGAAGAACACGGATGAGGGAAAGGAACACGGGTGAGGGAGAAAGGACACGGATGAGAGAAGGAACACGGGTGAGGGAGAAGGGACACGGATGAGGGGAAAGGAACACGGATGGGGAGAAGGGACACGGATGGGGGGGAGAAGGAACACAGGTGAGGGAGAGGAACACGGATGGGGAAGAACACGGGTGGGGAAGGAACACGGGTGAGGAGAAGAACACGGGTGAGGGGAGAGGAACACGGATGAGAGAAAGGAACACAGGTGAGGAGAGGAGACACGGGTGAGGAGAAGGAACACGGATGGGGGAGAGGAACACAGGTGAGGAGAAAGGAACACGGGTGAGGGGGGAAGGAACAGGGATGGGGAGAAGGAACACGGGTGAGGGGAAGAACACGGGTGAGGGGAAAACAACATAGGTAGGGTGTCCACTTGGTATCATGAGGCTAGTGACTCACTCTTCACCTGTAAAAAGGTGTCAGGTGAGTCAGGTGTTTAATTAACGGGACAGTTCGTAATCACATACTTTAGAGTAAAGGAGTAAAAGATTATACTGTATGTATTGCATGGCTGTTGAAGAGATGATCATGTGGGTTACCTGCTAGCACTAATACTCTCTCTCTCTCTCTCTCTCTCTCTCTCTCTCTCTTTTCCTTTCTTAATCTTGGGTTATCTTGTTCAGCAGTAATAACGACCTGCCAGTCAGACAGCTCCGTGTTGTGTGTGTGTGTGTGTGTGTGTGTGTGTGTATAAGCAGTGGGTATTAACAGCAGGAAGTCATTCAGAAGATTGCCATTTATCTAGTAGGAAGACAGCAGGCAGGAGAGAGAGGAAGGTGGAGGCAGCAGGAGGGAGGGGGCAGGCAGCATAGGTGGGAGGTGGCAGCAGAGTGGGGGGGAGGCAGCAGGGGAGTGGGGGTAGGCAGCAGGGAGTGGGAGGGAGGCAGGGGAGTGGGGGTGAGCAGCAGAGAGTGGAGGGGAGGCAGCAGGGGTGGGGAGGCAGCAGGGAGTGGGGGGTGGGCAGCAGGGGTGGGAGGGAGGCAGCGGGGAGTGGAGGGTGAGCAGGGGTGGGGGGAGGCAGCAGTGTGTGGGAGGAGGGGGGGGGGGAGGCAGCAGGAGTGGGGGAGGCAGCAGGGTGGGGTAGGCAGCAGGGGGTGGGAGGGCAGCAGAGAGTGGGGGGGCAGCAGGGGGGAGGCAGAGAGTGGGGGGGAGGCAGCAGGGGAGGGGTGCAGCAGGGAGTGGGGGAGGCAGCAGGGGTGGGGGTGGCAGCAGAGAGTGGGGAGGCAGCAGAGTGGGAGGCAGCAGAGTGGGGGAGGCAGCAGAGAGTGGGGAGGCAGCAGAGAGTGGGGGCAGCAGAGAGGGGAGGCAGCAGGGGTGGGGGGTAGGCAGCAGAGAGTGGGGAGGCAGCAGAGAGTGGGAGGGAGGCAGCAGGGGTGGGAGGGTGAGCAGGAGAGTGGGGAGGCAGCAGTGTGTGGGAGGGAGGCAGCAGGGGAGTGGAGGGTGGGCAGCAGGGGAGTGGGGGGAGGCAGCAGGGAGTGGGAGGGTAGGCAGCAGGGGTGGGGGGAGGCAGCAGGGGTGGGAGGTGGGCAGCAGAGTGGGGGGCAGCAGGGGTGGGGGAGGCAGCAGGGGTGGAGGGTAGGCAGCAGGGGTGGGGGGAGGCAGCAGGGGTGGGGTGGAGGCAGCAGGGGTGGGGGGGGCAGCAGGAGTGGAGGGTAGGCAGCAGGTGTGGGGGGAGGCAGCAGAGTGTGGGAGGAGGCAGCAGTGTGTGGGAGGAGGCAGCAGGGAGGGGGAGGCAGCAGGGGGGAGGGGGGCAGTGTGTGGGAGGGAGGCAGCAGTGTGTGGGAGGAGGGCAGCAGTGGGGAGGGCAGGGAGTGGGAGGGGGCAGCAGGGGTGGGGGGAGGGCAGCAGGGGTGGGGGGGAGGCAGCAGGGGAGTGGGAGGAGGCAGCAGTGTGTGGGAGGGAGGCAGCAGTGTGTGGGAGGGAGGCAGCAGTGGGTGGGAGGGAGGCAGCAGGGAGTAGGAGGGAGGCAGGGAGTGGGGGAGGCAGCAGGAGTGGGGGGAGGCAGGGGAGTGGGGGAGGCAGCAGGTGTGGGGAGGGGAGGCAGCAGTGTGTGGGGAGGGAGGCAGCAGGGAGTGGGGAGGCAGCAGGGTGGGGGGCAGCAGTGTGGGAGGAGGCAGCGGGGGTGGGGGGGCAGCAGGGGTGGGAGGCAGCAGGTGTGGGAGGGGCGGCAGGGGTGGGGGAGGCAGCAGGGGTGGGGGGAGGCAGCAGTGTGTGGGAGGGAGGCAGCAGGGAGTGGGAGGGGCAGCAGAGGTGGGGGGGGAGGCAGCAGTGTGTGGGAGGGAGGAGGGGAGTGGGAGGCGGCAGAGTGGGGGAAGGCAGCAGTGTGTGTGGGGAGGGAGGCAGCAGGGGAGTGGGGGGGCAGCAGGGGGTGGGGGGAGGCAGCAGTGTGTGGGAGGCAGCAGGGAGTGGGAGGGAGGCAGCAGGAGTGGGGGGAGGCAGCAGTGTGTGGGAGGAGCAGCAGGGAGTGGGAAGAACCTGCTGGCGTCGTGCTCCCCTGGGCCACCTGCTTAGTCAGTTTTATCTCTGAATATTCCTCTCAAGATATTGTGTATTTCCTCCGTCCCTCCCTCTATATTCTCTCCCTCCCTCTCTCCTCCCCAACTTCTACCTCCTATTCCTCCCTTCTCCTCCCTTACATTGCTCACTACCAACACCTACTCTACTAGTTCTCTCTCTCTCTCTCTCTCTCTCTCAAAATAAATATCAACAATGTTAACTTAATAACCTCGACCAAGTAACCTTTATATTTTAACAAGAGTTTATAAGACCTTCACCCACCCTGTCCTTAACTCAAGCTTCAGGGAGGCGTGGGTCCTGTCTGAACTTTAACTACAAGGTCAAAGGTCACCATGATGCGTTTCTAGGTCAAAGGTCACCATGGTGTGTTTCCATGGTCAAAAATTACCATGATGTGTTCCTAGGTTAAAGGTCACCATGATGTGTTTCTAGGTCAAAGGTCACCATGGTGTGTTTCTAGGTCAAGATCACCATGATGTGTTTCTAGGTTAAAGGTCACCATGATGTGTTTCTAGGTTAAGGTCACCATGATGTTTTTTAGGTCAAGGTCACCATGATGTGTTTCTAAGGTCAAAGATCACCATCATGTGTTTCTAGGTTAAAGGTCACCATGATGTGTTCCTAGGTCAAAGGTCACCCATGATGTGTTGCTTTAACCATCTTGACTCTTGTTTAATGTGTCATATGTTAACTGTTTATGGATTTTAGTTTTATTTGACTTTTTGGATATAAGTCAAAGTAAAAAAAAATCAGAGTTTATTCAGTATTTTCAGATATATTGATATGAATTAAAAATATATATACTGAGAGAGAGAGAGGATGTCAAGCACTATACTGATTCCGGTAAATAACGGAAATCCGGTTAATTATCTTCAGTACGTATATCCAATTGCGTATCAGTACTTGTCTTTAGGTCGTAAGATTTTCCATAAGACTTTTCCTATTATCTAGTACTTGTGATAAGTGTGTGTGTGTGTGTGTGTTTAACCAGGGGGGAGCAGAGGGAGTATTCGGGCACCGGGAGGTATTACCAGGGCACCGGGGAGGGTATTACCAAGGGGCACCGGGAGGAGTATTTACCAGAGGGCACCGGGGAGGGTGTTACCAAGGGGCACCGGGAGGGTTACAAGGGGCACCGGGAGGGTGTTACGCGGGGGGTACAAAGGGGCACCGGGGAGGGTATTTACCAGAGGCACCGGGGAGGTGTTACCAGAGGGCACCGGGGAGGAGTATTTACCAGAGGGCACCGGGGAGGAGTACAGTTCTAAACATAGTAATCACCTCCTACATACACTGCCAAGAGGTAATTAGTCTCTAGTGTATGTATGTATGTATGTATGTATGTATGTATGTATTTAGGTATATATGTATTAATGCATTATGGGTATTTAGTGTGTTTGGGGATATTTCTGTCTGTCTGTCTGTCTGTCTGTCTGTCTGTCTGTCTGTCTGTCTGTCTGTCTGTCTGTCTGTCTGTACGTATTGTGTGTATCTCTTGTCTTTCTGCCTCTCAGCACCTCTTGAGTACGATGAATTACATATCTTGAGTACGATGACATAATCCTATGAGTTAATCTACGCCCTTTTCAATACTCCTAACGAGTTCCCTTGAGTAAGATGGCAAAGTACTCAAGGAAATGTAGGTAATCGTACTCAAGGGAGATTAGCTACTCGTACTTAAGGGCATTAGGTAATCGTACTCAAGGGCATTAGGTAATCGTACTCAAGGGGGTTAGGTAATCGTACTCAAGGGGGTTAAAGAGTTTGGCTACACATTTCATCTCAGAAGTGTTGTGTGTTAACTTACTGCTCCACTCTCTTTCATCACCGTGAGAAACCTTGTGCCTGTTTCTCTGTGTGTGGGGGTGGGGGAGGTGTGTGGGGGGTGGGGGAGGTCTGGGGTGTGGGGGTGGGGGGTCTGGGTGTGGGGGTGGGGGGGTCTGAGTGTGGAGATGGGGGGATATTTGTGTTGAACTGATTAAGTTTGTATGTGTAATGGGGGTAGGAGTGCGTTTGAAGAGGGTGTGGTGGACGTGGGTGCGTGTAGAGGAGGGTGTAGCGGGTGTGCTGGGTGTGCTGAGACAATAACACCTGCAGCGTTTATAACAGGAGGGTCGACCTGGACCAACACTTTATAGCTGGGATCGCCAGCTTGTGGTACCTGGTCAAGCAGGAAGAGGTCAGTGGCCAGAATCCTCCCTCACTCATTCCCTCTCTACCTCCCTTCCACCCTCCCCTCTCCTTTTCCCTCCCTCACTACCTTCTCTACTCTTCCCTCCACGTTCCCCTGCCCATCCTCTTTTCAGCATATATTTCCTCCCTTTACTCATGTCTCCAATCACTGTTCTAATTCTATCCTTCTCCTTTTCCCTCACCTCCCCTTCCACACCTGCCCCTCTCTCTCTCCCCAACATCTACCCCCTCTCCTCTCCTCCCTATCCCGATCAGAACATTTTCTTTTACGGTTTTCATAAAGGAGGAAATTGATCACATAACAAACCACAGTTCCGCACTCGGCAAGATGCGGAAACAGCGTGACAACTGTGTTTGGATGTGACAGTAGCCAGTTGTTGTTTTTCTCTCCTTTTTTTGGTTCTTCCACCTTTATTTCTACTCTCTTTGTCCTTTCAACGTGGAGGGAATTTCTGCTGCCGATTTGAAATTCACAGTGACTATAGCTGCTGCCGTGACTCACCGACCAATACACGAGTCATCTCCCACCGCTGTCTGGTACCCTTGACCTTCTGTAGTGGCCAAGCTGAACACTTAAGCCCTTTAATGGTTTGAATTAAGGATGGAGGGGGGGGGATAGGACGAGTAGTAGGTCACCCCGGGTCACTGCCTGCTATGCTTGACCTTCCTCTAGCTGCCGAGGTGAATTCCGCGTCATAAATAGTTCAAGTTCGGGGTTTGGTGGAAGTACTAGTCATCTCGGGTCGCTGTCTGCTATATGTTTGACCTGCCCGAGGTTACCAAGCTGAAATTCGCGTCTGTAAATGGTTCAGGTTTGGGAGGGAAAGCGGGCTGGCAGGTGCTAATTATGGCAGGTGGGTTGCCGTGGCCGCCAGCTCACACCACACACGCCCGTCGCCCTGATGGAGGGATCCGCTAGTGGAGTCTGGAGCAGGAAGGGCGCCGGCGTAGGAGGGACAGCAGTGGTGGTGGCCGACTTGTTCCTGGCTGGGAGAAAGTTAACCATGAATGTTGCTCGTGTCTAACCTTCCATGAGACGTATAGGACTCAGCCACCTCTGTTAAACCTTCCTAATACGGTAACACTTGATCACACAGTTACATTATCCAGGAAAATAGTTACCTCTGCTCACCTGTTCATTAAGAATAAGGTGAACAGTCCATTGGTTACCATGTTAAGGTCGTGTCTGGTTGGTCTTGTTGGTAACAGATAGTCTATACAAGTACTGAACTTGATCGATATCTTAGTTACCGGTATTTGTGGTCTTAGATGGCTTTTAAATACGTAAATGACACACCTGTTTACGAGTTACAGTTACAGTAGTTTATAATCTGTTTACAAGTTTGTCTTCAAAGTTGTTGTTTGTAAATGATCGGTGTTGTTGTTGTTGTTGTGTTGTTGTTTTGTTGTTTGTTTGTTGTTGTTTACTCTTTCATCATCCTCAGCGTCAACACTTCAATAAACAAGTTAACACAGACTCACGTGGGTAAATTAACCATCGCTGTCGACTGAAGCTAAACACAACAGTGGTCTAGGTCATCTGAATCCTGGTTGTAGTGGCAGCTTTTCTGGAGTTGTCATTTGCATAATTATATTCACTGTTGGAGGAGGTGGTGTAGGAGAAGGAGGAGGGGGAGAGGTGCTGAAGGAGGAGGAGGAGGTGCTGGATGAGGAGGAGGAGGTGCTGGATGAGGAGGTAGAGGTGCTGGGGGTATAGAAGTGGTGGTGAGGGTGAAAGAAGAAGAGGAGGTAGAGGAAGAAGACGAAGAGGAGGAGGAGGAGGTAGAGGAAGAAGAAGAAGAAGAGAGAGAGGAGGAGGAGGAGGTAGTGTAGGAAGACGAGGAGCTTGGAGGTGGTAGAGATGGTGGATGAGAAGTTACAAAAACAAACAAAAGAATCTAAGGGTCGGGGTAAACAGGGCAGGGAAACTTGTGGCAGCCAGAGGTGTTGGAGTGGGAAATGTGGTGACCGTGCAGTACAGTACACGCAAGTAACAGGACCAGCCGCCGCAAGCACCCGTCTAACATGAACCCCCCCTGCACGTACCAAGCTCCCACTACCGTCGTAAAAGCACATTCGACGTTAATGCAAGCACCACCTCACCGCCCACCACAAGCACCTCACAGCAGGCCACAAGCACCTCACCGCCCTCTCCATCTACCACAAGACCCTCCACAAGCACCACACCACCACCACCACCACTCCCTCAAGCACGACACACACACACACACACACACACACACAATATGCAACAACTTTATTCTACCGCAAGTGAAGTGTGCGTGCGTGCGTGCGTCTTAAAGTTTGCAGGACGCTTAAGAGACTGTGACTGACTGACTGACTGACTGACTGACTGAAGATAATCGTCTCGGTCTGAACTTCATGCACAGGTCGCGGAGTTGAGACATTTTTACGACGCACTTGGGACGCTCTTGTTCTGAACGTGGTTTCCATCTTTGAGTTTGTCGTATTGGAAGCACTGACTCTCATTTGCAGGAGGAAGGAAGGAAGAGGAGGAGGAAGAGATGGATGGGGGAGAAACATAGAAGGAGAGTAGTAGGAGGAGGGAGAGGAGAAGCATTGAGCCGAGAGGAGGAGGAGGGAGGGGAAGAAGATGATGATGATGGAGATAAACACGGCAATGGCAGATGGAAGGAAGGAAGGAGAGGAGGGGAGAGGGATATGGAGATGAAGGGAAAAGAGGAGGAGGGGGAGATAGGTATAGGAATGAGACAGACAGACAGACAGACAGACAGAGAGGTAAAGTAAATATTTGACACTTATCACTAGTCTCTAGTTCCTCTCATCCAATTTCGTATAAAAGTTGTCATTGAGAATTAAAACTTGAACACATACCAGGAAGGAGACAGTGAAGAACCAGGAAGTAGAAGCCGCCAGAATAATTTAATATATTCTGTTAACGGGCCGAGTAAAACCAGTGTGGTAGTGGTGGTAGTAGGGTGATTATGTTTGTGGTAGGTTAGGTTAGGTTAGGTTAGGTTAGGTTAGGTTAGGTTAGGTTAGGTTAGGTTAGGTAATGAGTGTTTATTCTGATGGTTGTGGTGTTAATGTTCGGTGTTGTTGATGATGGTGTAAATATTGGAAGTTTCATATACAACAATGGATGATCTTTTGGGGGAGGTGGAAACTTTACACACACACACACACACACACACACACACACACACACACACACACACACACACACACACACACACACTGATTTGGTAACGCCATGCATGTATTTCTGGTGAGGGAAAACCTGTCTGGTGCATTAAGAAACACGACCATATATGTTGTGTTTAACTGCCTTTCTGCTCACTCGTTGGCAGAATTGGACACACGTGTTATTATTCTTTGTTTAAGGAGAGTTCACGAAGAACTGGGAGGAAGGAATAGAAGGAGAAGGAGGAAGAAGGAAAATAAGGATGAAAGAGAAGTGGAGAAGGCAGGAGTGTGTATAGAGAGAATGAGAGAGTATAGAAGGGACAGTGAGAAAATAAATTATATGGTGTATTTTTTTACCTAATGGCTCATGAGTTACTTACCCACCTGGACTGCCATTAGGTGATCTCTCATGTGTGTGTGTGTGTGTGTGTGTGTGTGTGTGTGTGTGTGTGTGTGTGTGTGTGTGTGTGTGTGTGTGTGTGTGTGTGTGTGTGTGCATTTTTAACCCAACTCTATCTATTTGAGTATTTATCCACACACACGCAGCATTACCCACAATAAAAAGCTTACCGCTTCACGGGTCAATTGCCCCTTATCACAAACTTCTATGCTCCTCCTCCCTCCCCCACTCCCTCCTTCGCCTCTCTCAACCCTCTCCTTCCCCCTCTCCATCTTCCCTTCTCCCCTCTCTACCCCTTCCTTCACCCCTCTCCACCTTCCCCTCTCTCCACCCCCTTCACCACCTCCTCCTTTCCACGTACTGTTAACGACCTGAGGGTGTTGTTAGTAACCATAATCACCTATCATGCTTGTTATAGGGTAAGTCACTTAGAAGTTTATTAATGGCACAAGAAGAGTTGTTCACCACCACCACCACTCAGATAGGTGTTGTAGCAGCTGTTGTGTCTGTCTGTCTGTCCGTGGAAGAAAAAGAAGAAGAATGTTTGATGATTTTAAAGATATGTGGCCTCGTTGTCTCGTGTCTTGTCCTCGCCCGCCTGGAAGAGACTATTGGTACACCTTTAATATACCTGTGTGTTGTTCAGGCACTCGTTATACAAACTCCCTGCCCGCTATACGCACCACATGCCCGAAACTTCCTCCTCCCATTAACTCCCCCTCCCCTCCACCCCACCCCACCCCACCCCACTTCACTGCCCGTACCCGCAGGGAGAGGTGTGGTCAGGTGAATGAACTCTGGTTGGCATTCACGCCCCCAAGCCACGCCCACTTGCAACACCGCCCCGACCTGCACAGGCAAGTAGAGGAGGGCAGCCATTTTTACTCTTATTGATACAAGAGAAATTTTTAAGGGTGGTTCTGGAAACTGGCTTTAGGAAGATGGTGTTGGTGGTGTTGGGGGAGGTGGTGTTGGTGCTGGGAGGTGGTGTTTGGGAGGTGGTGTTGGGAGGTACTGTGGGGGAGGTGGTGTTGGAGAGGTGGTGTGAGAGGTTAGTGTTGGAGAGGTGATGTTGAGGAGTTGGCGAAATTATTTTGTATTAAAACACGTTCGGATACACACACACACGCATACACACACACACACACACACACACACACACACACACACACACACACACACACATACAGAGCAACATGTACAGTTCCCTTCAGTAGTGCGTTTACGGGAGCTCTTCAGGTTTTGTGCAGTGTGGCAGCCTTGTGTTTGTTTACATTCGACGGACGGAAACATAGTGAGGAATCAAAGTAAAACAATATTAAAACAAATATCTCAAAGATAATGATTTGTGGAATGTTTATATGACGAGCCCCTGTAAACGCACTAGTGAAGGGGACTGTACAAAAGTGTGTGTGTGTGTGTGTGTGTGTGTGTGTGTGTGTGTGTGTGTGTCGTTACTGTACAAATAAGGCAATGTGTTATGTAACGAGTCTCCCGGGCATGACAATAACACCTGGCCTCGAGAACTACAGGTATTTACCGCTAACTGAGGAGGCTGAACTGACTCCACTGATCCCCCTCACCCAGCTAACCTCCATGGAGTAATGGTGAATCATGCACAAAGTATTTTAAAATCATGCAAAAGTATAAGAATCATGTATAAGAGTAGTATTTTTATCATGCATGGAGTACCTTTTAAAGATACGCAGAGAGGAATTTAATAGTGGAAAGTATAATTTTAATCATGCACAGAGTAATTTAATCAGGTACAGAGTATTTGAGGCATACACAGGCACAGAGTACTTTCAAATCATGCGCAAAATAATTTAAGAGTCATGCACAGTGAAAGTTAAGTCAACGCACAGATTAACGGATTGATGGTCAGTTTACGATGGTTGTTTTGTGGGAATGAATGATAGCTATGTCACCTGTCGCGAGTAAGGGAGGCCTTTCTCTATATCCTCCTCTCATAAAAAAAAAAAAAATAAGCATTGAATCGAATAATATTAAGTATAAATGATCATGTCTTAAGTCTTCCCGCTTTCTTTGCTGTTTCCGGTTTTCTTTTCCGTTTATAATCCGTTTTCTGTGAGATCTGGCGCGAGGGGAGACTCGTGATTTTTTTTAATATATATATAGTTTCAGTGAGCTAATTTACCTGCAGATTAGTTATGTATTTATGTGAATTTGAAAACAGTCTGGGGAAGGGAAAATATGGGAGGTGAAGAGAGGAAATGGGAGGTGGGGTGAGAAGAAGAGAGGAGAGGTGAGGGGAATGAGGTAGTGGAGGTGAAGGGAGGGTAGGAGAAGTGAGGGGGGTGAGGTAGGAGGTAGGGGAGATGAAGGAGGAGGGGAAGAGAGGTGAGGAGAGGGGCGGGGAATGAATGGGAGTGGGAGATATGGGGATGGAGGTGAAGGAAAATGGGAAGTGAGGTAGGGAGATGAAGTGAGGAGGTAGTGGGGAGAGTAGGAGGTGAGGGGGTGAGGTAGCAGGAGGAGGGGAGGTCGTCTAACTCAGGTAGTAACAGTTGTATGAATTCAGCAGAGTCGCTTCATTAATCAACGGGTGACACCAGGAATCCGGAATAGTTAGAATAAGAGGGTCATCGCCCCTAACCACCTCTACCTCTTCCTCCCACCCAATCTGCCTTCATCAACCTCCCCCCCAACGACCTCACCCCAACGACCTCACCCCAACGACCTCACCCCCAACGACTCTAACGACCTCACCCCTAACGAGCTTCACCCCAACGACTCACCCTCAACGACTCTCACCCCAACGACTCTCACCCCCAACGACCTCCCCACCCCCAACGACCTCACCCCCAACGACTACCCCCAACGACCTCTCCCCAACGACTTCACCCAACGACCTCACCCCCAACGACCTCTCACCAACGACTTCACCCCAACGACTTCACCCAACGACTAACCCCAACGACCTCTTTCACCCCCAACGACCTCACCCCAACGACTTCTCACCCCAACGACCTCACCCCAACGACCTTCACCCCAACGACTTCACCCTAACGACCTCACCAACGACCTCACCCCCAACGACCTCTCACTCCCCAACGACTTCACCCCAACGACTTCAACCCCTAACGACCTCACCCCAACGACCTCACCCCTAACGACCTCACCTGCAACGACCTCCCTCACCCGCAACGACTTCACCCTAACGACTTCAACCCCAACGACCTCACTCCATCTACAGTACATCCTTGTTATCTCCCTCTTTCCAGTGTCAATCATTCCTTAGTTGGTGATACGCTGTTGTTAATATCCCACCTCATTTATTTACTTCATTCTTCTCTCATTATTCTTTATTTACCTCCTTTATCTCTCATTTTCTTTACTTCCTTCCTTCCTTCCTCTCCTTCTGTTGGTACTTCTCTTAATTCATCCGGGGAAATGGGGATAGTTTTTAGGCAGTGTCTTTTGATGCCATTGTAACTTGTTCTAGTGGTGGTGACTGGTGGTGAGTGGTGGTAGTAGTGGTTGATGATGGTGGTTAATGGTGCCTGGTGGTGGTAGTAGCAGCTAGTGGTGGTGGTGGTTGGCGTGACGACTATTAAACTTTATTAACTATGTTGCTTCTGTGTGTGTGTGTTCTCGTGGACTGTACTTGACCTTTTTAAAAATGTGGGGCTCCATTTCCTCATCTCTGATTTCCCTGAAATGAGTAAGGGAGGTGGTGGAGCAAAGGGAGACGGGGTGGGTGGAAGTGAAAGGCTTAGGGAGGCAAAGGGAGAGATTAAAAAGGGGGATAAGTGGGTGGTGGAGGATGAGGGGGGATGAGGGACCAGGTAGGTGTATGTGGGGGTAGAGAGGGGATTGTAAGGTGTGTATTCAAGGGGTGAGAGGGGAGTGCCAGGTGTGGGATGAGAGGGACTAGCCAGGTGTGCGGAGGGAGAGTTTAGGCAGGTATGAGTGGGGGGTTGAGAGAGAGACAAAAGGGGGGGGGGGCATGGGTGTGGCTGTGAATGCTTTCTTTATACGCTTTCACCTTGGCTGGTCTTGTTCTACCAGCTCTCTCTCTCTCTCTCTCTCTCTCTCTCTCTCTCTCTCTCTCTCTCTCTCTCTCTCTCTCTCAAATTAAGTAAGGTAATAGCGTCAGTGACTTGTGATTTTCTTTTCCATTATTTTCACCTTAATGACTTGAGAGGCTTCCGGAGGTTGTAGAACGTGAGGCTTCCAGAGGCTTCTAAAGATACACAAGTAAAGTGTAGTGTAGTGCCAGTCGCCTCCACCTGGCTAATTGGTTCCACATAATGCTTAAAACTTTCCGGAATTGAACCGTTTTACTTTTTTGCGGACTTTTGTTTTTATTCTTTTCTTAAATTCTAGTTTTTATACTTTTTTCTGGGCGACTTTTTTTAACGTCTATTTTTTTTTTTTAACTTTTTTGTTGGGCGACTTTTCTTAAAGCTATTTTTTATATATTTTTTTTTCTGGGCGACTTTTTTTTTACAGTTATTTTTTATAATTTTATTCCGGGCGACTTTTTGGGGGGAGGGGGGGATTTTCCCTTACTTTTTCCCTCCTCCCTCCTCCCCTCCCCCCCCCTCCTCCTCCTTTGTTGGCGGCACTTTTTTAGATATTTTATTAAATGTCTTAAGTAAAGTAAATTATAGTCACATAAAAACAAGGAAAGTAACTGGTTTCGTTTATGTTCCAGGATCAGGTAAAGTAACTTGATGCTACGTTAGGTTTGGTTAGATTATGATAAGTTAAATTAGGTTAGATTAGTTTAGATTACATGAATTAGGTTAGGTTAAGGTGTTTAAGCATCAGGTGAAATAAGCTAGGGTGCCTTATCTTCACGTGATGCTCTACATAGTGTGTGTTACCTGGGGGTCATACCACTCACCCACCACCACGGGCCAGTGACAAGCCAGGCACTGTTGACTTTCTTAAAGGCGGGTGCCACTTTCATCTGGTGTTCCTCAAAAGTAATGGAGTTTGATATATACAGGTATATATATATATATATATGAATGTGGTTTTTTTTATTTAGAATATTTTATTTTTATGATTTTTTTTTTAAGATAATTTGTGTTCGGGAAAATCAACCTCTGAATATATAATCCCTTATTCGGAGTTAACACGACTTAGTTATAGCATTTGAAGATTTTATTTATTTATTTTATTTTATTTATTTATTTTATTTTTTTTCCGGGGGGGGGAGTTCTTAGTCATCCCTCTAAGAAAAATGGTAAAATTGGAAAGTTTTTAGAGGTCAACTTTAACGAAATGGATTCCTTTCGTAAGATAATTGTATTGAGCAAAATAGGGAGAGAAAAAACGAGATGTGCCTGGTAAAAAGGTCATTGCTCTTGTGGGTAGATGGGTGGGTGGGGGGGTGGGTCGGTGGGGGGTTGGTGGGGGTACAAGAGGACTTTCTCAACAGCTGTCTGGTGGGTTTTAAGTTTCTTCCTCGTCACTTGTTGATAGACTGCTAGATTGTTTTCTTTTTTTACCTTTTAAGGAAATTTTAGTTCCCGTGGTAAAAAAAAAAACTGTGATTAGCTGAGGATTTAACCTTGCTTATCTTCTTGTTATCTATGTAGGAGCAGCTGGTGTTATCCGGAGTAATGGTAGCGAGTCCGTGTTGGTTGTCGGGTTGATACCATTATGGAAGCAGTTATGGTAGTTGTCTTCGATGATTATGGTGGGTGATAGAGAGAGACGTTATCACCATGAGAAAGGCACAGCAGTTATCTATGGTAGCCTACGATCTGATACCATTCTCGGATTATACTGTTACCTTACCATTATGGGAGGAGAGGGGCATCTATATTAATCTATGGGAATATAATCCTCACCATTATAGGAGTATCTGTTCTATATGGTGTGGATCCACTTCTTGTCCACCAATCATAGAATATATCCCACCTGCTAAACATATCAGATTCCCTCCTTAGGTTAGGTTGTGTGTTTACTATAAAGAGAAGGCAAATTATATTATACCTTTACCTCCTCTGGGATCCTTGGCCTGAGATTGATGCAACTTAACACGAAACACCTCTCTCTCTCGGCCACGGAAAATACCCCCTCCCCCTCCCCTCCCCCCACTTCCCTAATCTCTCTCTAAAAAACAAAAAAGAATATAGCTTATCTCCGTTTATGATGCTCGCTTATCAAAGAAAACGACGGCGGACGGGCAGGCTAAACTTCGATATATATTATTATGGGTGACGTTTATCGCCCTTGTTTACAACTTAGGTATCTGAGTTGGTTTTCTTTACGTGTGGGTACAGTTTTGTTGTTGTTCTTGATACCGTGTAGTTGAGTGTAGCTGATACCATAGTGGGAGTGTTATCGGTATCTGTTATCTGTGTGGGGTAGATGGTGGTATTAGGGTAGAAGTTGTTATCTCTCTGGTAAGGGTGACTCGTGGGAGTTCGCTGTTATCTGTGGGTGTTCACCGTCACCTGTTGTGTATACACCTTCATGGGCCGCTTATACTCTGGTCTATTGTGTACACTTTCGTCTACCCTGTACAACTCCTTCAGTCGTGTACACAATTAATCCTGTACACCTTCTTTAGTCATCTACACACTTGATCTATCCCGTGTACATTCTCATCGCCCATGTATACTCTCGGTTAGTCGTGTACACCTTGGTTAGTCGTGTACACCTTGGTTAGCTGGGTACACTCTTAGTCTGCCATTTACACCCTCGTCTACCCGGCGGGGCGTCAGCGGCCACTCAGTTTGGTCATTAATAACACACCTGACCACTAACATTGACCTGGTTTCTCCGGGAGGCGTGGCGATGATCAGTCCGGGGCGCTGACCTCATAACTCCTGTGGCCTGAGAGAAAGGGAGGGAGGGGGTGCAGCAGGCGTGGGTGAGAAGACAGGTATAGATGGGGAGGAGACAGGAGAATATGGAGAGGAGACAGGCGTGGGTGGGGAGAAGACAGGTATAGATGGGGGAGGGCAGGTGTGGGTGAATAATTGAATATAGAAATATTATAGAAGAAGAACTGAATAAACAAGAACGAATAAGCGAGTACAATGATATCTTCTCCGTCAGTGAGTGAGTGAGTGAGTTGCATATAGAAATGTTGACAAAGGTAAAATATACTGTACACCCCTTCCTCCCTCCCACTGATCTTCCCCTTCCCTCCTCCTCCACCCCCCATCCTACTCCCCTAAACCCTCTCCCACTCCCCCTTCCCTATACCCTCTCCCTTTCTCCATCCCCTTTTCGCCCACTCCCCCTGTACTCCCCACCTCCCCTGCTACATACAGGTCACGACATCTGGGGCTCTGTGCGTGTAACAGAGGCATATGTCACCCAGCTTGATGTTATGTTACAGAAAGTTATAGAAAGTTTCAATGGGACAAGTGTGTGTGTGTGTGTGTGTGTGTGTGTGAGTAATACGGGAAGAGAGGGGTATGGAGGGGGAGGGGGAAGAGGAAGGGAGGAAGGGGTATGGAGGGAGGGGGAAGAGGGGATGTTTGCGTGGCCAGAAATTGGACAAGCGACAGAAGTCTTGTGTGGGAATCTCCCTTCTCCCACCTTCCTCCCTCCCTCCCTTCTTACCTCCTACTTCTCCTCTTATCTCCTTCCTCCTTCCCTTATTACCTCTTCCTCTCTTCTGTATTCTTCTTTCTTCTCCTTCCACTTCTTTCTCCCTTCTCTTTTACACCATTCTTCCTTCCTCTTCCATATCCTCTCTCCTTTCCCACCTCCTCCTTCCTCTTCCACACCTTCCCTACCTCCTCTCACCTCTACCTCCCCATCTCACCTCCCTCTCCCTCTCATCACCTCCTCCTCCTCTCCCTCTCACCACCTCCTCCTCCTCTTCCTCCTCCTCCATCGTTTGTGTTTTACAGGGTTGCTCTCTCTCTCTCTCTCTCTCTCTCTCTCTCTCTCTCTCTCTCTCTCTCTCTCTCTCTCTCTCTCTC